>NW_015163614.1:623160-635948 GCF_001447785.1 Gekko japonicus | reverse complement strand
CTCCTTAAATTTGCTGCCACGACTCACTGAATTGTTACTGCCTTTTTTAGAGGGACGGTGAGACCCCTCTGGCCGAATTTCCATATTTGGAGATGGAATCCCCAATCTTTGGGGGATCCCTGGAAAGTTGGCAACCCAAGGGTCTGGTCTTTCCTTGCTTCCCTGGGCTACCCCCTCTCTTTGGTATTGTGCAGAGCAGGGAAAACTATGTGGTCAGAGGACAACACAGATTATTAGCCCAAATTAAAGAATTCATTTAACTATTTACACACTTATGGAGCACATACACACTAAATAAATAAGGCACAACTGTAGGAGTAAGGGCATAAATCAACAGGGGTTAAACATAATCATCTTTCCCTTGCTTCAGCCTCTCTCTCTCTTGCCCAAGAGAGCAGGGAAACTTCCATTCATTCCCCAGTCCAGCTGACTGTGGAGTGGCTGAATTTCTGCTGCCTCCAGGGTTCCCCCATGTCTCTGGCTTGTGGCCTAGCTGGAGTCTATATTGATGCTGCCCTGCCCCAAGGTCCCTCTTTTCCTGCACTTTTTGGTGCAGCTGGGAAGTGTAGGCCAGCAGATGAAGAAGGCCCCTCTCTGGAACTACAGCTCAATTAAGCCTTCTGGGGGAGCATTTTAAACACAGAGATGGCAGCCTTCTCACAGATACAGATAACTCCCATTTGTTACACCTACCAACAGCTACTGAGGGGAAAAGTTAGTCTCACACAGGAGGCAACTGTCTTGTCAAGAGAGAAAGCCGTCTGCCAAGAAACGCTGAGAGGGCCAGAGGCTGAAGGAGCGGGCGGGGAAGAAGAACAAACCGAGCACCCGGTCAATGGCCATGAGTACTCTTGAGCGGCAGCTGATGGGCCAATGGCTGAGGGAGGGCATTTTACAGCGAAAGGGAGCACATGGAATGTTGCCAGACTAAATTGCAATTATGTATAAGGAGAGATATAAATGATACGGTAAAATGTATGAGTAACCTAGATTTTCACCCTCCAAAGCTTTTTGATAAACATGTATCAATTCTATGTTATGCTGATGATGCAGTGCTGCTTTCAAGAACACCAGTTGGTTTAAAAAGAGCCTTAGCTGCCCTCTCAAAATATTGTCAACAAAATTACCTTGATATAAACTATACTAAAACAAAAGTGACTGTATTTTCTAAGAAACCTAAAATATACAGTTGGAGTATTAATTCCCGTCCTATTGAACAGGTTTGGTGTTATAAATATCTTGGTGTAATTTTTCAATCAACTGGTTCAATGAAAGGTCATAAAGACTATGTTTTAGCAAATGCACAGAGGAGTATTGGTGCAATACTTAAGTTTTTCTGGTGTAAAGGTGGTAGAAATTTGGAAGCTGCTATAAAATTATTTAACATCAAAGTTCTTCCACAGTTGCTATATGGAGCACCTTTATATGTTCATCTGAATCCTTCTGTAATTGAGAGAATACAATCCCATTTTTAAGAGATCTCAACGACAGTATCAAATGCTGCAATTTGCTTAGATGCAGGCCTAGTTACAGTGGAAGCAAAGTTGTGGATTAATTACTGGTTAAAATTGATCTTTTTGCCTATTGGCCTTATCCAGCTTGTGATGCAAGACAAGTGTTTAGCTCTGTGGAGAAAAAAAATAGAAGGCAAACTGACTTACAATGGCCTCACTGAACAATTTATAAGTTCCTTGGGATATTTACAGGCCAAATCAGTTATAAGGCAAAGAGTTTTAGATATAGAACTGCAGATCCAAATGAGTAAAATTAAGAATCCTTTATTTGATCTAGCCACTTGTAGTAAGTTAGTGTTGGGAACATATGTCAAAACTTTAGAGAATGCCCTCTGCCATTTTAGAAGCCAAATATGATAAAACCACTCAAAGGGAATTTGTTTGTGGAAAGGGAGAAGAAACTCTGGAACATGTGTTTTTTTGACTGTAGATTATACCAGCACAATAGAGAGATATTTATAGATCCCAGTATAAAGTCATATCCAGGGCGTAGTAGGGGGACTCTCCTCTCAATTATGTTGGCAGATAAAAATTTGAATGTAACTTGTATGGTGACTAAATTTGGTTAGTTAACCTATTGTATTAGGAGAAAGTGGAGGAACTATAACTAACAGGTTGGATTTGATTTTATCTGAATTGTATTGGAATTTGTAAATATTTTTAATGTTTTAGTGTTTTATAACATACACTGCCACAAGATATATTATTTTATTCTGATAGCTATTATATTAACTCTATTCACTGTATTTGTCTTTGTCCGCAATAAACATACTAAACAAAACATGGGCAGTCCCAGTTCTGACATTTCGATTGGAAACAAGCAGAATTAGAAGCAAGAGATCACAAAACTCAATGGCAATGCATAGGTTGCAGAACTCAATTGCAATATATCACTCACTACACTTTGATTTTCTTTACTTACCCAGAAAATTAGGTGGAAGAGGTCTCCTGAAAGTTAAGCAAACAGCTCAAGAAGAAAAATGAACACTGAATGACTACACCAAGAAAAGCAAAGAGAAGCTTCTAGTTCAAGTGTACAAGGCAGACTTATTTCACATTATAGAAACCAAAGAAGATTACAAAAAGATTGCAATCAAAACTCACTTTTGACAACTGGAAGGAAAAGCATTGGCATGGCCAATATTTGAAGGACATTGTCATGATTCTCGGCCCCCCTGGGTAGGTAACCGTCCATCGCCGTTCTGCTGGGCAGCCGAGAGAACGATCTGGAATGAAATGAAACCAAAAGGGTGGTGGTGGAAGGAGTCGAGGGAGGTCCCTTTTGAGGAGGGAGCAATGGCCTCAGACAACGGGATGTCAGAGGGTTGCCTCACCCTCTTGCCTGCTCTGGGTCTCTGGCTTTTGACTGCTCCTGTGGTCCAGCTACTGTTTCCTCTCTCTCTCGCTGCCGCAACATTACAGCTGTAGCCAGCCCACTCCATCCTCATTAGCCAGCTCCTCTCCATCTTTTATTACCCCCTTGGCCCCTTGCTCCACCCTTGTTCCGGCCCCTCCCCCTTGTAAAAGGTTTGATGCAGAGGCCCGTGGCTCTGCCCTGCCTTGTCTCTGTGATCGAGTCTTGCTGTGCCACTTGTCCTGTCTCCTCCCGTCTCCACTCAGCAGGTTTCCACACTGCCCGCCTTGGAGTGATCTGGGCCCATCCCATGGCTGTGGCTCATGGCTGCGGCTCTCGCTGTTCCTTCGGGGTTGTCTCATGGGTCTTGCTGAGTTCCACAGAATCTGCTCCGTCTGTTCTCCATGCACTCGCCGCTCCTTTGGGCCCGCGGTCCTCTTCCTTGATTAGTGGGGTGAGTTGTGCCTGGGGGTGGTGGTTTAAGGGCGGCTGACCCTTCCCTACCTCTCACCAGGCCCGGGAGCTCCCAGCCGCAGCTGGGACAGACATAGAGAATAAAGATGGTAGTGAAATACCTGTAAATGGCTCCAAAATGGACATTTTAAGAAAGAAATGGAAGGACTCCTTCTGGCTGTACAAGAGCAGGCACTCAAAATGAAAAGTATGAAAGCCAATGATGACGGCAAATGTCAGCTTTGCAAAACAAAGGATGAAATGGTTAACCACATGATCAGTGCCTGTAGTAAAATTTATTACACTGACTATAAAGAATGTCACAATAGAGTTGTACCTATGTTCTACAGGAATTGTTGCAAGAAGTATGGCTTCCCAGCAGCCAGAAATTCATGGGAGCACAAACCAGACAAGATCATGGAGAATAATGAAACAAAGGTTCTTTGAGACTTTTAATTACAAACAGTTAAACACCTGGAGCATAACACTTATCACAGTTGTAGACAAAATGAAAAATAGGGTTTGTTCATTGACACTACAATTCCAGGAGACAGCAGAACAGAAAAGAAAGAGCAGGAGAAGATAGCTAAATACCAATAGCTAAATACCAAATATGAATAGAGTGCCACTGGAAGAAGGTGACCATTGTGCCAGTGGTCATTGGAGCCTTTTGAGTAGTGCCTATAAGTCTCAAGAAACACATGGACATTCTGGGCATTGAGCAAATAACACCGGCTCACCGGAACAGCAAGAATTCTGTTAAGATATATCTGCAAATCCCAAGAACTTGGCTAGATCTTGAATTGCAGTAGACCATCTATCAATCAATTAAGCCCGTGCGGGGAGGGCGGGGTAGAAATTGCACAAATAAATAAATAAATAAATAAATAAATAAATAAATAAATATCTGACTGTGACAATTCATCATAATAATTCATGGGAAATTAATCCCCATATAACAGAATCACCCAAATGCAGTCGTGGCTACTCATCAACATGATGCCACTCAACTTGCCTGTGTCCAGCAACAGCCTCCACATAAGTTGTGGGACGTGGCTGGGCCCAGCAGTGGCCACGTCATAAATCACCTGAGTGACATTCTACCACACAGCTTTCACAACTTGGTCAGACTTTTCACTTCGAGAGGCTTCTAGGGAGTGGGAAGGAGGAAAAGCTGAAAGACAGTGTTGTTTGTGGTTATAGCTTAGGATCTAGGAAACCTAGATTCAAATCCCTACTCTGCCATGGAAGCTTGCTGGGTGACCTTGGACCAGTCACACTCCCTTTGCCTAATCTACCTGACAGGGTTGTTCTTTGGATAAAATGGAGGAAAGGAGAATGATGTGAACTACTTTGGATCCCCATTGGAGAGAAAGTGAGGTTTATATGAAGTTAATAAATAATAAAGCTGAAGGTAGGAGGGGCAGATTAAAAAGGTTGGTTTTTAAAGAGGAAACTTTTTTTAAAAAAAAATACTACATACGCCACTGTTTGAACATGCCTACCAAAACTGAAGATAACCCTCTAAAATCTTTATGTATGGTGATACCATTCAGATTATGTACTCAGTGTTCCCTCTAAGGTGAGTTAGTGTGAGCTAGCTCACTGTTTTTTAGCCTCCGACTCACAGATTTTTGCCTTCGCTCAGGAAGGATGGGCTCCAGAGCAAACTAATTTATGCAGTAGCCAAATCACTTGCTCACAACTTTAATGCCAGTTGCTCACAAAGTAGAATTTTTGCTCATGAGACTCCCCAGCTTAGAGGGAACATTGGTACTCAGTTATCAAATAGGGCATCTTCCTGTCACACTTTGATTAGTTAGCTAGCTTGGTTCATTTCCCCCCACCCTGTGCATTCATTTACAAGTAAATTGCATGAGTCAAAGATGTAAGTGTTGTTTTTATTTCTTCTAGCCACTCTCTTTACCCATTCTTAGTGATTATATAGACTTTATATAGGCAGGATTTGCTTTTAAATTTAAAAGGATAATTTCTTTTCCTTAAAATTGTACCTGCCCCTCTCCAAACCAAGACAGATTCCTTTTTTAATGAAGAAAAATATAGTATATTCCCAACAACATTTTTAATATTATTGTGTTTTTTTAAAAAAACTGTGCTCTGTAATGATAGGGTAGAAGTCAAAGACCAACTGGTTAATAAAAGAGCACAAAAGTCTGAAGCACTTAAAAAGAAGCACATGACTGCAGGTAACTGTGTCATAAACACACTGTTGTCTCTGGAATCCAGTTCCTTTTAAATAAAAACAACATCAAGACAAAAGAAATCCTTTTTGCAACCAGCCTGCTATTGTAACATTTGGGAGGGAATTCTTTGAAAAGAATAAATTGGCTGGCTATCTTAGGAATGCTGTTAGTGCCTTCCATTTTTCATGTGCGTACACACACTATTTTGGCATATATCTCTTTTCTTGATTCTGTCACAAAAGAAAAATTCACTACATGATTATTGGGGATGTGCACTTCAGACATTAATCATACTCCAAATGGAAAATGTCCTTTTGAAAGAATAATTATTATAACAAGTTGAAAAATTAATGCTAGTATGCAATATTTGAAATATGGTACTGTTCTGTTACCTGGCAATCTAGTTTAAAGTTCAAGAAGGAGGGGGAGAAAGTGAGGCCCAAATGATACAATGGATGCCTACCAGTTATCAGAGTTATACACTAATCTTGCCACTGAAGAGGATTACACTGACAGGTCCATCTTTCCCAAATGACTGTTTGTTTGCACAAAGCACCAAACTAGTCATTACCTCTGACACGTTAGGGGAACACTGACCAACTGTGTTCTTTTTACAGCAGTTGCTACATTGGAGAACTAACTTTCAACTCAGAAGTGCTTCATGGGGAGTGGAGGGGCTTCAGCCTGCCACCCACACAATTTTCCTGAGCCAAAACGGGCACAGGGAGCCCATATGTGCCCCACGGTCAGGCTTCAGGTGCTGTAGTCACCCCCAAAGTAGGGTAAATAGACTCCTGCAGCTGTTTTGGCTTGGGCACATGGTGGGGGAAAGGGGGAGTCTCTCCTCCCCCACATCCCACTTCCAAGCCAAACTAGGCCCTGGCATATTTGGGGATGTTAGTTCCTCTACATCATGTCTGTCTGTCAAAAGAACACAGTCAGTTTGGGGGAATGCTGATCTGACCTGACTTGTGTTAGAGGTAATGTCTAGTTTAACCATCATTGGGTGCAATAACACACACAATTAGCCACGCCATAGTCGCAATTGCTGGGCGGATTTAAAGAGTGCGATCAAATGGGAACATCTGGGAAGTGCCCCATACCTATCAGCAACCCGTTTTGCTCTGCCGTAGAAGCAAAGTAAAAAGACACCGGGGAAATTCCGGTAGTAAATAGGTTGCGACGGGCCACAGATGGACTTTCCCCTGTCTGATCGCTCCAGTGCGCTCTCATGGCGTTGGGATGGTCTGATCAGGCCATCCCGACTCCATGCCGTTCACCCCCCCTTCTCAGTATGTGCATCATCGCAAACTCCCTAGGGAGCCCTCAGTGAGGAGATGCGATTCATCGATTCCTCATTGAAGCACATCAGAAACAAAAAGCACACACACAAAAAAAAACCCGACTCACCCGCAGTTGCGTCTGATCAAACAGTGGTGAGCTGTGCCTGCAGCTTCCAAGGACTGTGTGATTGCACAAATGTGGGTCAAATTCCTCCAGAGGAAATAGCCTTGCTTGCCCCACCACCGCTGTATCTCGCGTCTGTGACTGCCCCCATTGAATTCCTGGTTCAAGGGACTGGGGATGGGGGCTTTTCTCTATAAGCAATGGTGTCTCCTGTTTGCTTGCTGTTCTGTTCTCTTTGGCATTTTGCCTTCTAGAATTAGGGCCTAATTAGGGGCTTGCACACACTAGGATACAGATGGGAAATCCTAAAAATTGTGGAGGGTAGCAGGAAATGCTATATTTTGCTTTGCTGACAAGCAGCTCTGTTGTTGGGTGAAGAAATGGGGGAAATATTTTGCTGGTATACACTGGCATCAGTGAATATTTACCTCCATGCCATAAAAAGTTTCAGCTGAACATTCCACATATTAAGTCTCTATTAAAGGGGCAGGACATTTTTTCCCTCCAGGTTATTGGCAACCCTGTTACACACTTTTTATATATATATTAATTGAACTAAGGACCAAACTAGACTTCATGTGGAGGGAGAACGATGATGTATTTATTTCAGTGTCCTCATGTCTAAAAGAGGGACCAAGGGGCTGTTGTTAAACAGTGGGACTAATAGGAAAAGGGGACTCAATCCCACTCTCCTCCTGGTGTTCATAACAATATACCCAACCTGACTCAGTTCTAGTACCTCTCAGCTGGACTGAAATAAAAATGCTTTGAAGCACCAATGTGGTAAAGGGTGGGTGGGGTTGGGTAGCTGTCTCCACCTGCATGTTTTGTAGGTGACTTAGAAAGCAAGCCAAAGCAGGTCTATTCAGAAATAAGGTTCATTTTATTCAATGGGGCTTACACCCAGGAAAGTGTTCTTAGGATTGCAGCCTCCATGGCTGATTGTTTGTGGGTTTCAGTGCTTTAAAAGAATGCTGACATATCTCTCAAGGAGGGAAGGCAGCCTGGTATAGCTCGATCTCATCAGACTGTGGAAGTTAAGCAGGGTCGGTACTTGGAAGGGAGACCACCGAGGAAGACTCTACAGAGGAAGGCAATGGCGAAACCACCTCTGCTTCTCACTTCCTTTGAAAGTCCCTTGCTGGGATATCCATACATTTGTTGCAACTTGATTGCACTTTACACACATGCACACACATGCACACACATGCACACACACACACACACACACACATGCTATATTGCTCTCTTAACTGTATACCTTTAGTTCTGTCATTCCTGCCAACTAGTAAGGCTGTTTTTCATGAAAGAAAGGCTCTTTTTCAAAAATATAATTGTCCTCCAGCTCTATAAGCTAGTTGCACTGAGAATAAATTTTGGACAATGATGTGCTAAGTTCTGTCAGAATTTTTTGATATGAAAAGTACCCATGCTGTCTCTGCTGCACAGCCTTGTGACATCCTGTTTTTATTTTAAATATTTAATTTTAAGTATTTGAAAGAATATTTGATTTGTGCATAGACAAAAAATGGAAATTGGATTCCTGTAGATTCCTGCTTATCAATCATTATTATTGCGATCATTCTAAGCTAGCTGACATAATACAACTTCCTAATGAAAGAAATAACTTATTGGTGCAGTGCAGAGGTCTGGGAACAATGCATCATTAAGACACTTATATAGTTTGTTAGTGTTGCTGGTCTATTGTTTGCAAATTGGGGAGTGTCTTGCTTATTTAGAGACCTAGCACAGCTTCTTTCTTGAAAAGCAGCCCTACTGTTTTCATGGAGAGTTCCTCAAGGCAAAATTTTAAGGAGCAAGGCTCAAAATTATAATCGTGTTGATACTGTGATTTTTACCACTGTTTATATATACTTATTTCTTTGCAGGCAGCTTAATAAGTATTGTGCAACTTCATGCAACAAACATGAAGTTGAGCAAACTTCAGAGGACGGCAGAAGACCAGAAGGCCTGGCGTGATCTGGTCCATGGGGTTGCGAAGAGTCGGACTCGACTGTGCGACTGAACAACAATAACAACAATGAGTATTGTGGATGCTAATCAGGATGGCCTGGCTTGGATTTTCCCAACAACAAATGCTTTGTGCATTAATATCATTAGACAACAGCAGGTGCTTAAACTGTTGTATTGGCCCAAGGGATTTGCCTTCTGGAATATTTTTATGTACCGTTAATTAAATTACAGTTATGAGATAGTGTATATCGTACGGTATCTATGTTCTCTAGTTGGTTTTAGCTTGTTAGAATAACTTTAGAACAGAAGCCCTTTGATGTAAAACAGGATCTGAGGAGTTTTATATAAGCCACCAGAGACTAGTTTCCTACTAATTCATTTTATTTGACACTTCCCCTCATTTCTGCAGGTAAAAAGAAAGCACCGGAACTCTCTAATTAGGCTTCAGTAAGAAAAAATGAGCAGAGGAAAATATGGGCAAGTAAGAAAAGCAGGAATGCACAACTGAAAAAAAAAACATTTTCCTCCTTCTGTCCCCCACACTGTGTGCTGAACCTGGGTCTGACAGTGTTAATATTGACACATACTCTGTTTCTGTATTTCTCAGAGTCATGGTTCTTCAGATGCATTCAGAAAGAGTGGTTGAGACTTGAGCAAATGGGTGGCAGAAACTGAATGTTCCTTATTTTGTTTCTTTTTATGTATCTTCCTCTTTTTTGTCTATGGCTGTGCTTTGTAGCTTTTTAGAGGTAAAGTACGTTCCTTGATCTGAAATTATCACATCAGGCCATCCAAAGGTTGGACTAAACTCCAGCAGAGCTTTGGCTACTCTCTGTGATGAACTTGGGGCAAATGCAGTAAGAAAGCAACTTGCATGATCCACAATCAGCAGATCAAATTGATTACCAGACTTGGACTTAGGCATAGGGCCTAGGATGTCAATAGAAATCCATTGGAAAACTTGAGTGATAACTAGAAATGAACACAAAGGAATGTTGGGGTGATCTTGTGGAAATCCCACTTTCTGGCAGCCTTCATGGGTTCCACAATAAGTCTGCACACTCTTAGCCATGTCAGATCAGTAGAAGTACTGGGTGATTTCAGCCAGTGTGTTTTTTATGCCCAGGTGGCCAGCAAAAGGTATTTCATGTGCCACCTTAAGAATCTCCTCTCTATATCCTTGGGGAACCACAAGCTGACAGACTGACTCAGTTCCCTTTTGATGATTCTTAGGCAAATACTTCGTGTATAACAGTCCATCACACCACATAAACCTAGAAGTCACGATTTCATTTAACTCAAGTGGTGCAGCATCAACTTGCAAGTGCTACTCCTTAAAGGTCTCACAGTTAAGCTGTGCCTCCTTAAAAGGTGCCAGAGCGTTTAAGCTTACCGCTGCATCCGTTGGCCCTCCCTCCTTAGCTGGCACTTCCTTGGAAGGCTCATCACCTTGAAACGCCTCTGTGAAAGGCCAACTTGCTCCTTGCTTGGCTATGGGTAATTGCTCTCTGGGGAGCCAGGCTCCCAGCACTATCCTTGCAATGAGCCTGCCTGTACAATAGGTCCCCCCTGATCAAGAACTTTCCATCCGCATAGAATGAACCAGTTCACCTCCCCAGCCACAAAACTTCACTTGCACTAGGGTTGATTGGAGATTTCTGCGTTTTAGGTCTGAATGGGCATTTCTCCAACCCACTTAATCGGTTCCATGAAGGCACTTTTTGCCACCAAGCTGAAATCTGAGCCAGTATCTGTTTTTTGAGCATTTTATGGGAAAGAGGATTGTTTTATGGGAAACAGTGTTGTTTCCAGAGCATTGGGGGCCTCTGGGTGAGCTTCTTACCTCTCACAGGCATGACAAGTCTCACCATGTGGATTAAAAAAATCTATAAAATGGGGCCCCTTAGGGATACAGAGGAAAAACCCAAAAAGTTTTTTTGGGGGGTTAATGTTCCCAATTAAGTGGAACAACTGTGAAATATACTGGGTTCAGATGTGTAGACATGATCAGCTCATAGTTTATTAGTGATTCAACAGGAGAAAGAAGACTGGCTATCTCTGGCTGAAGCCAGGTATTTATGCTGGAAAAGAGTTACACCCAAAACACACCCCACTCGCAACGATAGCCTATTTACACTCTATTGTTTCCCAGTGGGTTTACTCTAGGATCCCTGTCTCCCTACTGGTCCATTCTAGGATCCTAGCTATGCATCCTAGGATCTCTTGTTATGCATCCCAAGCTAAGTCCTTTTGCAAGGACAGTTCAGGCTCAATACAGACAGGCTCAATACATAGCAAACTGCATGCACACAATTAAATTTAAAATGCTGCAAAAAAATGAAGGAAAGGCAGGGGTGAGGTGAGAAGCAAGTGTCTACAAACAATTTGATTGACCGACTGGTTTTTACCTACTTATACTCCACTTCTCTCCCCAATTGGTATACAAAGCAGCTTACAACATCATTCTTCCCTCCTTCATTTTATCCTCATGACAAGAATCCTATGAGTTGGGTTTGCTTGAGAGACAGTGACTGGCCCAAAGCCAGCCAGCAAACTTCCCTAGCAGAATAGGGATTTGAACCCGATTCTCCCAGATCTTAGTCCAACATTGTAACCATTACAGCATGCCTGAAAGTGTTATTTGTATATGAAGTTTTATGATTTTCAGCACATATTGATACACTCCAGGCCATTAATATATGTTATGCTACCGAATGAGGGGTGGGAACTATACAATCTGTCAGTAATACCTGATCTTCCTTTGCCAGTGTTGTTCAGCTGCCAAAGTTTTATCTGAACTTAAAATACTATGTGCCGCCGCAGCCCCCCCCCTTTATGCCCTGCCTCATTAGTAGCTAGGCTGAACATATTATCTTGGTTGACTCAGAAGAACAGAGAATAACACAGAAGCCACTAATAAAATGTAATTAGACTGTGATTTATGTTCCTCTTGCTGAGTACTCACGGACTCTGTGAGTGCATAGGAAGAAAAGGCAGCCATTCTGATGGATAAGTTGTTGAGACAGGAGAAAACAGTAGCTGAACAGGAAAGATTCAGCACAGTCTTGGCTCAGCAGCTGTAGAAACTGGTGTCTGACAAGGTTACTGTTCCTTCATTCCTTCCACAACCACAACTCCATCACAGCCATACCATTCAGGGGACTTCAGTGGTATATTAAAACAAATACAATGCTTTTGCTCCAGTTGTGGACATTTTATTATGGAACAAAAAAAAAAGTGGTCCCTTTGATTTAGTGTAACACATTGCAGGGAAAAAAGGAGGAAAGGGATTAAAGCAAGAAACCAGATGCCAGTTTCAAACCAACACAGGGAAATGGGGAAATAGTTTAAGCTCGTTAATAGGGGCCATCCTGCTATTGAAATAATTTCTGCATACAGCAGACACACCTTGCTTTCTCAGTTTCAGCTGTGCCATGTGATGATCTATATATCTAATAGCCAACTTGCCCCCTCCGTGCGGATCGCTAAATCAGCACGGAGGGGGCAGCTGGGGGGCGGGGGGAGGTTTGTGCACACGTGGGCCGGTCCCCACGTGTGCACAAAAATAAAAAAGTTGAAAAAATTTTCGGGGGGATGTTTAAATCCCCCCGAAAGTGCAAGAGCATCTCCTGCGCATGCGCAGGAGACGCTCTGTAACTGCTGCCGCCGCTTGGGAGGGAAGCGGGAAGCGGCGAGCAGGGAGGGGGGGCCAGAGCGGCGAGGGCCGATCGGCTCGCCAATCGGCCCTCGGTTCAGAGCCGGAGGGGGGGTGGGGTGGGGAGACAGAGAGCGGGAGAGAGTCGCGAGGCCCGGCAGTTCCACGCCGCGCGGGCCTCGGCTCGGAGCCGGTGAGGGGGTGGGAAGAGAGAGAGAGGTAGTTTC
>NW_015163614.1:612193-622761 GCF_001447785.1 Gekko japonicus | reverse complement strand
TGGCCTCCGGAGGCCAGGTCTACCAATGTAGTGGGAAGGCCTGGGTAGACCTGGCCTCTGGAGGGGGGGCGCGCTCTGGGGCGGGGGGGAGATCGAGCCAGGGGGTGGAGGGGGGGTGGAGGAGACGGGGGAACCGGCAGGATGGGGGGGAACTTACCTCCTCCTGCTGCTTCCTCCTCTTCCTCATAGGTGTGGAGCTCCCCTTCTCCCGCGAGTATCGCGGGTCCCCCACTTGTATGGCTAATTTTATAATGCGATGGGGATTTTGGCTGTGAATACACTTAAAAAATTAGTTTCCAGGGGGGAAATGGGTACTCTGTATTAATGGATGGCAATCAAATAAAGAAGGGAATGAGCAGATTGTAGGAATTAATGAAATGTTCCAAGGTTGCTAATGTGCTTGGATCTACTAATATGCATTCTTTTCCACAGAGCAGTGTTGGCAGGTCTTGCCATATTAGCTGGGACTACTGCTGACTGTGAGTTTGTGTGTATGTGTTCACTTGAAGGATATAAGAACACCAGCTATTACAACTGATCTCCAGGTGACATTTCCCTTGGAGAAAATGGCTGCTTTGGAAGGTGGAATCTGTGGTATTATACCATACTGAAGTCACTCCCCTCCCCAAACCCTCCCCTCCTCAGGTTCCAGGTATCTCCCCAAATCTCCAGGTACTTCCCAATGCAGAGTTGCAACCCTAAACATCATCCATATTGTACAGCACAATCTGATGCAGATTTGTTCCACTCTAAGCCTCCTGAATTTGATGGGAGTAATCAGATTGCACTGGAAGTCACCTAGAAACTTTGAAAATAAGGTGCATAGAAATCTACACTAGACTAGGGTTGCCAGCTCCAGGTTTGGAAATATCTGGAGATTTGGGGGGTGGAGCCTGAGGAGGACAGAATTTGGGGTGGAGGGGGACTTCAATGGGGTATAATGCCATAGAGTCCACCTTCCAAAGCAGTTGTTTGCTTCAGGTGAACTGATCTCTTTTGCCTGGAGATCAGTTGAAATCCCAGGAGCTCTCCAGCCAGTACCTGGAGGTTGGCAACCCTACGATTAGCAGATGTTCACACAATTTGTTAAAAATTCAGATTGTTATTACAGTTAAGAATATAAACACTAAAATTAGTGCATATTAAATTTTTGACTAATCCAAACTTTATAACATGAATCAGGTTAAATTTCAATGACAGCTTCATATAGTTTTTCAGAATAGGGTTTGTTTTGAGCAACTATAAAATATCTATCTCATCAACTTCATATTTAAAACCTTTGGCTAAGGTAAGAACAAAAGCTCATATACATTACAAATGTTTGTTAGCATTATTCTTGTTTAACTGCTAGACATTGTAGTTTTGAGAATATGCTAAGAATGCTCCAGATCCAGGAGGGTAGACATGTTAGTCTGAAGCAGTAGAACAGAGTTTGAGTCCAGTGGTACTTTAAGACCAAGAAAGTTTTATTCAAGGTATGAACTTTCATGTGCATGCACATTTCCTCAGATACAATGAAATGGAATTTACCACTCAGAAGTTGAATAGCAGAGGTTGAACAGCAAATTAGGACACATCTATCTCCAATTTTGACATATTTATTTGCTTCACTGTTTTTCCCTGGAATTAAATCCAAACTGTGACGACCTTATAAACTTAGCTTGTTATTCCTGTTTGCATCTGTTAAAACATCTTCATTATGTTGTATGCTAATTTGCTGTTCAACCTCTGCTATTCAACTTCTGAGTGGTAAATTCCATTTCATTGTATCTGAGGAAATGTGCATGCACATGAAAGTTCATACCTTGAATAAAACTTTCTTGATCTTAAAGGTGCCACTGAACTAAAACTTTGTTCTAAGAATGCTCTGTGAGTGTTCTGTAGCTCTGATAACTAAAGGGAACTTCCACATCCAGAGGGAGAAAATTTCTGTTATAGGAGGCAATACCAAGAGGAAGGCCTTGACCTCTATCTTAGCCCTCTGGGGCAGCAGGCTAGCCACTGTGTAAAACAGGATGCTGGACTACATGACCACAAGTCTGATCCAGATGGACATATTTTATGTTCTTATGGGTCCTACTAATGATCTAATCCAGCTCTAAATCATGGTGTGGCAAAGTCTGCCCCATCTTTTCCTGAAAGCAGCAAGGAAGGAAATTTTATTGCTGGTCTTTTTACATACTTTTCCCTCATACTTGGACTTCTTTCCTCAAACTATCCTTCTGTGAAAAAAGCCTCCTCCTCCTTCTCTGATTCCCAGTGAAAAAGGCTTGCACCTTCTTCTGTTTACATCTGTTTTCATGGCTGAAAGCTGCTAGTGTGTGTGACTGCAGCAGCGCTGTTGTTTCCAGTGTTAAATTTCATGCTTTATATTTCTACCTTTTATGCCACTACATTATACACTTACATTCTCTTTGCAGTGACTGGTAAAACAATGTCATGGATCACTTTTGTACTGCAATTTGGGTCTAAATGCAATTGCAAGTTTGACCACAGATGAAATGTGCACGCTAAATCGACTTGTGTCATGACAGTTGAACTATTTCTGTTCATTATGCAGCTAGGGCAAATTCACATACTATGGTTTACAGAGGTTGAGTCTGGGTTTGTCAGTTTACACACTGAGATTTACACAAGTTGTATATGGTTTCCTCAAGGGAAGGAACCCAAATACAACTGGTATAAACCTTAATGTGTAAACTGGTTACAAAAGAATGAAATCATTCTTGCCTAGTATGATTTATTCTACAAAATTATGTTGGTCTCTGGGACAGGAGACTATAAAAATGAATCTAAATAAATAAGAAGTACATATCTGTATTCTTTTAAAAATGGGGAGTTGCTTTATCTTTGCTATTGTTTGCCAAATAGTTCAGGTTAGATTTAAAATGGTCTCCTAAAAATACCTGAAAATTGCTTCCTAGATACTCTGTAAAGAGTCCTCCAAGACACCACAGCCATAATATCACAAGACAGATTCAATAAAGTTTGATTTAAAAATAAACTTGAGTGTACTTTTTATCCCAAACTGATTGATATACAGTATATAAAGTCATTTAAGGTTAATGAAGTTTTTATCTAGAGACATTCTGCTAAGCTAAAGAAGATAAGGTCTGGTGAATGATAAAAGTTTTACCATTGCAAGGCTGCATGCATTAATGACAACAGAGATTTCCATCTCATTTAGACAGATAAAGCAATTTGCACAGTGGCTATTACTAATGTGCGCTACAGGAAATGGCAAATAAAATAGTTCACATACTTTCCTTGTTGCTATGGCAAATGTATAATACGCACAATTGGAAAAGATAATAATTTTAAAACTCAAGCAACGCAGGTAGCCAATTTTTATGAATAAAATTGAAATCATTTCTGGCAAAGCCTAATAGAAAAAATATTGCTGTTGAATATTACTTGGGATGGCCAATATTCAGCCAACTGACTTGGGAAATAGACTTCAGCTACAAATTAATATAACTGTGAAATTAATTTTATCAATCTCTTTCTGTTCATATAATTGAAATTTCAGCCTTGGATTCTGAAGATTTTTTCCGTGTGCCAGTTTTGTCTACATTTTTGGTGAAGAGAGAGAAAGAGAAATGTTGATCTCAAGGTGACTGCCAACCTTGAAAACTATCACAATGCATTCTTACGGACATGGATTGTAGGGATGCTTTGCACGTTTGTTGGCTTCACTCAAAACTTAATGGTTTTATTTTGTACTTCTTAGCAGAGGGATGAGATTGTAGATGCCAAACATGTTTTGAGTTGCAGATGAATTCTGAAAGAAAAATAGACATACATATTAAAGACTGTTGTGAAGTGTCTCAGGCAATCATTCTTTTTAAATTCAGTTTGGGATAGTTTTGGGGTGACTATGAAGGGACAGAGCACAGTAAATCTGATTTCATCCTCTGCCCAGAGTCTTTGGCATACCTCCTAGCCATGTTTTCTGGCAGCAGGAGACACTTCTGCCAGGGAGATAATTTTTGCTAATTATTCCTTCCCACTGCAGGCCACTACCTCACTACCTCCCCCCCCCCCATTTCTTGGTGTTTTTGCCTCACCCCGCAGCAATTGTTTTGGAAGACACACCAGGGTGCCAGGGGAGTGGAGATGTAGGAATTTCACATCTTTGAAAACTACTCACAAAAGACAGGATCTAATCTGAGCCTGCTGTAAATTGGGGAGGGCGGGGTATAAATCAGATAGATAAATAGATAAATAAATAAATAAATAAATAAATAAATAAATAAATAAAATCTTTTGTGTTGGGCAAAGAGATATCTCCAAATATTTTTTTTAAAGTGATGTTCTGTTTTTAAACATATGTATTAAAACAAAAATGAATTAAAATGGTTAAAATGCAGTGTAGGTATAATTACAAATGTGCAGAGCCTTGCCTATGACCTTATTAGTCCATTTAAATATTACTGACAAGTTTTGTCTGGATCTGGAACATATAGAAGACACTATGGGTGAGTCAAATTTTCTCCAGAGAGTCTTTTTCAGTATGGGAAGGGGGACTTTGGGGACCTTAGAGATATTTTCCGAAAGAAAACCAAATCAAATACATTATTTCAGTTCACTAGTGTTTTTAGCCTGATTATTTCTAAATTGCTTTCTTTTTCCTAATAGAAAATTAGCCAGTTCATTTTACTGTGCGTATACTTTCTCTGAAGTATTCAGTACAGACCTGTAGCCAGAGTGGGGAAAATGAGTACATTACTCTGCCTCAAACATTGTTTTGTCCCACTTTGACTAGCTATTAATATTCTTTTTTTTAAGGAATAGGAAACAGGAAACCATCTGGTCCATTAAGTCCCCTTTGTGCAAAGGGAATAAAGAGTAGCTTAAAGCTGGGATGTCTAACTTCTTCAGCTTGGATGCTGGATCCTCCCTGTACATGGTGTCACTGCTTGCCATTCACACACAAATTGGCTTGGAATGGTCTGGCCCTGCTTGTAAATGTTGCAAGCCCTCCTAGTGAAGAAGTCTGGCTATGGGCACATATCTAGTCCTGGCCTCTCAGAAATAAAAGATGTGGTTAGATGGACCATTGGTTTGATTGAGAATTACACTCGTGTTCTTTTACAGCACCGCACATGAAAATGAAACATATATTTTTTAAAATAACCTCAGTCACACATCTTTATGTTCTGCTTGAGGCAAAAGAACTACAACGCATGACCCTACATTCTGGCAGAATCCTGTTCACATGAGCTTGCAATTGGACTTGTAGATGTTGGTGCAGAGATCTGTCAAGGGTTCTATACAATTTGTCTTCGGCTGGTGAGTACAGAATCTTTGGAAATAAGAAGACTGAAGGATTTCAAGCAGTACAGCCTCAGTCCATTGACTAGTAAATCACATGAGCCTGCTGGTTGTAAGATGACATATGGTCATATCAGTGCTTAGAGTATATTTTATAACAAGTTTCATTTGTTCTTGCCTATGGTAAGGTGTTTGTGTACATCTGCCATCAAAAGCTGAATTGGTAGGTAGAAGTTAACCAGAACTGAATTCAGCACATGGTGCTTGCATGACAAGTCTATGTCACTACAAGAGAAAGTGGTTGGTACTTTATATGGCCTGGAGGCATGACTTCTAAGTACTAGATTGGTCATCAGGGCCCCTGGAGGATCAATGACTTGGTCAGTCATGTTATATGCAAGAAACCAGAGCACTATTTGATATTTCTAGTTGATTTATTGTCCTGTCTCACTGAAAGCAAAACTACATGTGGTTCAGGGCGTTTTCTTTAAAAATCACATGCAGGAGGGGAGGTAGGTTTTTGAGGGGAGGTAGGTTTATGCTGCCCTCCCTGCATCCTTTTCTCAAACTGAAAATGGTCGCCAGAGAGCTGCTATTGAAACAAACACACACATGCCCTCATCTTTATCGGAAAGCAAAAAAGCTCTTTGAATGTTGCATCTTTGAATACTTTAGAATAAAAACTCAGCTCAATAGTCCTTCTATTTCTGTCGAACAAGACAGTAAAGGACACAGTGTACCTGAAGGCAATGAGCACAGTGAACACTGTCACCCTGAAAGCCATAACAACACTGATGTGTGGCTCACAATTTCAGCATAAAATTTTCCAGTGCAAACAAAACAATCTGGAAAACTCATTTTCTAAAAAGTATTGCTTACTGGGAAAGAGAGCGTAAGCTTCACTGCCTGGTTTGGCTTTCTTTCTTTTCTTTTTTTTTTGGTGGAGCATTAAAAGTTTTGGATGTGCTACTCAGTTGATTTCATTTTCTTTTTCTGCGCTTCAAACTGCCCAGGTTTTATATAGTTTGAGACTTTGTAATGAAAATTTCACACATGTCTAGTTCACTTGTGCTGCTTCAGCATCCAATATATCTAGAACTCTTCTTGTACCAAATAATTTTTATCAGTAAAGCACTGAGGTGCCGAGTATTTCATGAGATACTTGCATGATAAAAATCAGACAAAAAACTTGAAAAGAAACTGGTACAGACAAAATATGTAGCACACTGAGAAATGCGCCAGACCTACCCCCACCCCTCAACTCCCAGCACCTTTCTGGATGTGTTCTGCACCTTTCAATAATCCTTTGATCATTGCTCTGTTCTGTTCTCTCTTGACTCTTTCTATGAAAATGGCTTTGTGGAAAGTGTACATTTAAAAGCACTGCCTAAAAGAAAATGCATTTTATTATTCAAAGATAAAAGAGAATGGCTGAAGAAGCTGATCAGAGATTTCACTGGTGATGATGAGGGGGGAGTGTTGAACACTCGGAAAAGGACAGTGTATGACATCTATTCAACTGGATGTACAAAAAAAAGCATAAAAGGTTAATGCTCAGGATAGGAATCCGTCCCAATGGGGGGAAAGTAGACTGAAGACACAAGTGGCAAATATGTTAGAATATGAGCCACTCTGTTAGAAAGACCACGACCATGCAAATAAACTCATCAAGAAGAATAAATGAGCTATATTCACTGTTCGTGGTGATTGATTTTCATTTAAAAACGTGACTTTCTGAAAGCATACTCACCAGAGTTGACTGTTCTTCTCCATGAAAAATCATTGCTTGCTTCTGATCTGCTCAATACCCTTTCCTTCATAGCAATTATGTACCGATTTGGTTCATTGACACCCGTAGTATCATCTCATGCAAAGTGTTCTCTGAGAATAAAGCAGAAGTCCAGTGGCACTTAAAAGACTAGCACAATTTATTCTAGCATAACCTTTCATGACTCAATGCTGACTTCATCAGATATGTGGAGTGCACATCCATAACAGTTATGTATATTTAGAGTAGCAAACAACAGACAGGTAGGCATGGGGAGACGCTGTAGAGAGATAAGAGGCCCTTTCTGCACTCTCCTTTTAATCCATGTTCACCACAGTGTCCTCCAAGCAATTCTGTACTAAAATTGAATCCAACCTTCTTTTTAACCAAGTCCCCCCCATTCTGCAATAAAATCAAGTCCAACCTTCTTTTTATTCCATTCCCCCCCCATTCTGCATTACATTACCTGCCTTCAATGATAAGCCCAGTTTCTGCCTGCTATTGCCCTCAGTAATTAGGATGCTGTTTGCTGTGGACTTAAATTGCCTCGACTTGAACACGGAGCCTCTGAAACAACAACCAATCCACACGCAGTAGGTGAGGACTACTCCTCACTGTAGAAAATGGGCAGAATAGGATAACATGATCAGCATAATAATTAGCATCCATAAAGTGGAGGTCATGCTGAGTTAACACTGATAGTGAGTGAGGAAGCCTGGGGGAGACAGAGCACTGAATATCTTGATTAATCCCAATTCATCAGTTTCTCCCTTTGAAGGGTTTTTCCTCTGTTTATTTGGTAGGAGAACAGTAATCTTTAGATCAGCTGCACTATAGCCTGGACAGTTAAAATATTCACCCATTGCTTTCCGAATATTGCAGTGTTTCATGTCAGTTTCGTGTCCATTTGTACTTTCATGTAGGGACAGTTATGTTTGTCCAGTGTGTAGAATAGAAGGACATGATTCACATTCTCCAAAAATGTGGGCTACCACCATGAGCTTGGCATGAGTAAACAGCATTTAGTGAGAGTAGAGCTGCTTCTGTTTCTGTGGTTGGCTATTATTTTATAAATCCAAACCCATAGATCTGAACCCCCTTCTCAAATAATGAAGCAAATTGGCAAATGTTACACAATTTCTTTATTTCAAATCAATACAGTCAATACAACCAGGCCTCGGTTACTGCCGGAGTCCACCGGAGCACCACTCCGCCAGTCAGGAGCCCAGGGGGCGGGCACATAAGCCCCGCATCCTGCTCCCACCAGCCATCAGTTAGGACACAGTGGGGGGGGAACCTTCCCCTGCCTCCCTGAGCCCCGGGGTGGTGGCCTTGGACTCGTAGGGGCAAATTCCACCTCTCGCGCAAGAGGTCATTCTGGCTCCCCCAACTCTCCTTCGGGGCTCCTTAAAAAGTTATGGCCGCCACCGCTGTTCTCGGTGGCAGCTCCGATGCCCGCGAGGGGCGAAATGTTCTCCTGCCTCCCTGAACCCCAGGGTGGTGGCCTTGGACTCGTAGGGGAAAATTCCACCTCTCGCATGTGATGCTGCACGCGAGAGGTCATTCTGGCTCCCCCAGCTCTCGGGAGGGGTATTTTAAAAAGTTATGGCCGCCACCACTGTTCTTGGGGGCAGCTGCGATGCCCACGGGGGGGAGGGGCGGGACGAAACGTTCCCTTGCCTCCCTGAGTCCCGGGGTGGTGGCCTTGGACTCGTATGGGCAAATTCCACCTCTCACGTCTGATGTCTGAGCGACACATGTGAGAGGTCATTCTGGCTCCCCCAGCTCTTGGGAGGGGTTGTTTAAAAAGTTATGGCCACCATCGCTGTTCTGGACGGCCGCTGCAACGCGCAGGTGGGAGGGGCAGGATGAAACATTCCCTTGCCTCCCTGAGCCCCAAGGTGGTGGCCTTGGACTCGTAGGGGCAAATTCCACCTCTTGTGTGTGATCATTCTCGCATGTGATCACACGAGAGGTCATTCTGGCTCCCCCAGCTCTCGGGAGGGGCTTTTTAAAAAGTTATGGCCGCCGTTGCTGTTCTCAGCAGCAGCTGCAACGCCTGCACGAGGGGAGGGGGCAAAATGTTCCCTTGCCTTCCTGAGCCCCGAGGTGGTGGCCTTGGACTTATAGGGGCAAATTCCACCTCTTGTGTGTGATCATTCTCGCATGTGATCACACGAGAGGTCATTCTGGCTCCCCCAGCTGGCCTTAGGGGCTCTTTAAAAAGTTATGGCCCCCACTGCCACCGCTTTCTGTGGCAGCTGCAACCACCATGGGGGGGGGGGAATGCTGAGCTGCCCTCCCCTCCTTTTTCAGGCTCCGGGCCTGAAAAACAGGCTGCAGAGCCGCCCCCCCCTCCTTTTTCGGCCCCTTTATATCCTATGGGCCATTGAAGTCAATGGCAAAAACATAGGGTATATTCTGGGGGCTGGAGGAGAGGGGGTTTGAGGGAGAGGCTGCAAACCTGCAGGGTAGCTGTTGGAGCCTCTTCTCAAGATACCAACCAGTTTGAAGAACATTGGACCAGGGGGTTCCAATTCTACAGGCCCCCAAACAGGTTGCCTCTATCCCCTCCTTTGTTCTCTATGTTGGGGGGAAAGTAACTTTCCCCCCAACTTAGAGAACAATTGAGGGGATGGGGCAACCTGTTTGGAGGCCCGTAGAATTGGACCCCCTGGTTCAATGTTCCTGAAACATGGCGGGTATCTTGGGGAGATGCTCCAGCAGCTACCCTGCAGGTTTGGAGCCTATCCCTCAAACCCCCTGTCCTCCAGCCCTCCCAAATATACCCTATGTTTTCGCCATTGAATTCAATGGCCCATAGGATATAATGGGGCCGAACTGCGGGAAGCCGATTCAGATCAGAGAATCGAAATAGGCCGCAGCAGCCTGAAAGGGCCCCAAATGGGCCATTTTTGGGGGTGCATTCGGTTCAGACAAACCGAATGCACATCCCTCCAGCAGCCGGCTTGCTCGGGCTCTCTGCAGCCGCAGGGATCCTGTGCAAGCCAAGGGAAGGGAAGGTGGTTTAAACCGCCTCTCCTTCCCTCCAGCAGCCGGCTAGCTGGGGGTTCCCAAGCTAACCAAGAGAAGGGAAGGTGGTGGAAATCAGAGAATCGAAATAGGCCGCAGCAGCCTGAAAGGGCCCCAAATGGGCCATTTTTGGGGGTGCATTCGGTTCAGACAAACCGAATGCACATCCCTCCAGCAGCCGGCTTGCTCGGGCTCTCTGCAGCCGCAGGGATCCTGTGCAAGCCAAGGGAAGGGAAGGTGGTTTAAACCGCCTCTCCTTCCCTCCAGCAGCCGGCTAGCTGGGGGTTCCCAAGCTAACCAAGAGAAGGGAAGGTGGTGGAATAGCTGGAGACATTGAGCCTCAGCTCCACAAGTCATGAGCACTCGAGCCCCGCCCCCAGCAGCCCTCAGCCCGGAGCACCTGGAGCAGTCTTGGGAGGCAGATTGGCAAAAAGCAAAACCAAAAGCGCAGGAACTCGAGAGAACTCCAGGAATTGAGCCGGTTCCTCTTCCA
>NW_015163614.1:602430-611357 GCF_001447785.1 Gekko japonicus | reverse complement strand
GTGCTTAGTTTTTGTGGCCCTTTCTTACATGCCCAGGGAAATGCTGATCACCACTTTGGGGCCAGGAAGCAAGTTTTCTCCAGGCCAGTTTGGCCCCCAGTGATCCTGGAGGGTTTTTTTTAAATCATATTCTGGGCGTGGAACAGGGGTCACTGGGGTGTGGGGGGTATTGGTGAATTTCCTGCATTGTGCAGGGGGTTGGACTAGATGACCCTGGAGCTCCCTTCTCACTCTATGAGTCTATGATTCTATAATTCACCCAGGCTGGCTGTGGGCACGCCAGCACCTCTGTCAGGCAGAAGCGCCTGAGATCCTCCCCCTCCCCTTTTCCTTCGCCCGACTTGGAGGCGAAGAGAAGGGAGAGGGGGGGAAAGAATGGATCCCAGGTGCTTCTGCCTGTCAGAGGTGCTGGTGCACATTTCCGGTGATGTCAGGGGGTGTGGCATATGCTAATAAGTTATGCTAATGAGCTCATGCAGCTCTTTTTCTACGAAATGACCCCTGAATACAACCAATAAAGACACCACACAAAATGATGTTAAAATGTTACTGTAAATCCGAGCCACTGGAACAGTTGTTGCTGGAGATAGCAGCAATTCAGAAATAGCAGCCATGGGTGAAAAGCACCCATGTGTGTGTGTGAGGTGCTGTCAAGTTGCAGCCAACTTATGGCAACCCCAGCAAGGGGCTTTCAAGATAAGTGAGAATCAGAGGTGGTTTGCCATTGCCTCCCTCTGCAGAGTCTCTCTTGGTGGTTCCCCTTTTAAGTATTGACCCTACTTAGCTTCGGAGACCTGACGAGATTGGGCTGTAGCATGCCACCTTCCCTCTCTGGTGGGCACCCATACTTTAAAAATCACTTCTTCTTAAGCAGTGTATTGTTATAAGGAGCAGGTATAATTCATTTAAAACTGTTATGGATTTTTATGTAAATGCAGAGTAAATAAATACAGCAGAACACTTGTATTAGCTTTAGGGAAAACTTAACTAATGAGGGAAGGTAGTTACTGGGAGATTATAAAAAACAATACAGGGAAACCATCCTGTCTAGCTGCACTAACCTACATTTTTACTCAGGCATTTCTAAATTTCATGTGAGGATGAACTAGAGGAGAAAGACAAAGAGCAATAAAACTGAAACCTAATGCTTTCTAGTCCATCCCCAAAGTATTGATTACCCAAATGGAAAACCCCAGTGCTAACTAATTATGCATTTTGTCACCTTGCTCTGGCGGTAGATATGTGCAGGCTTCCCCATTGGGTCCCTAACTTAAACTACCTAGGACATCAGCATGCATAAACAAAGAGTTAATTCTTTCACAACAACAAAGAGAGGACTCGTAAATCCCAACAAAAACTGACATCATGGTTCGTTAACGCCTTTCCTTTAACAAAATCACTTCTTTATTAAATACTTAGACAATACTATAGAGAGCCAGTTTGGTGTAGTGGTTAAGTGCGTGGACTCTAATCTGGGAGAACCGGGTTTGATTCCCCACTCCTCCACTTGCACCTGCTGATGTGACCTTGGGCAAGCCATAACTCTGGCACAGCTGTTCTTGAAAAACAGCAGCTTCTGTCAAGAGTTCTCTCAGCCCCACCTACCTCACAGGGTGTCTGTTGTGGGGAGGGGAAGGGAAAGGAGTTTGTAAGCTGCTCTGAGACACCTTTGGGTAGTGAAGGGCGGGGTATAAATCCAATCTCTTCTTCTTCTTCTTCTCCCACAAAATGCAGTTCCATTTTGCCTGGAAACAATTGTTCACAAATGCTTAATGAAACAGAGGTGTGTGTTATAAGCTTATTGAGAGTACTTTACTCCAAAGCTTCTGATTGCCTTGCTAAACATATTACGTATAAATGTGAGAAAATTCATGTGTGCAACATGACAAAGTATCACTTAGGCTGTTGAACAGGCATCTCTTGGCAAAAGTGACAACTTAGATCTTAACTAAGAAAAGAACAGAACTATTTGAAAGTTAGCTCTTTCATGACAGCTAGATGTTCCAAACAACTCCTCCCCCCCAAAAAAAAACCCTGTTTCGAAAGCTAATAGTGGTATAGTTCTAAGATGAGATACACCCTTCTAAGCCCATTGATTTCAGCGGATGTAGAAGAGAGTTGTACTGTAATATGCCCAGGAGCAATGAAAAAATCCAGGCAAAACTTTTTCAGCTCAGCTATTCCTTAACCTGGTAAAAACTATGATAAACTTGATTTGGAAAGGATATCATTCAGAAAAGTCCAAAAGTGTTCTGTCACCACCACACTAAATAACTGGCTGGGTTATCCTTACTATCCTAACAAACAGAGCCCCAGCAAATGAAGGTATTTTGGGACCATCATCTGCACAACTGTCCAGTGAATCTAAACATCCCTGGTCTCCATGTAAAGCTGGTTCAGGTACCCTGGTGACCATGATTCTAGTCTCTGCTGAATCCAAATTGCATTACAACATTTGGCAATAAGATATTTGAATAATGATTTATTCCTATAATCACTTTCTCAATTGCCTACATATAAAAATGCTATTTCTTCAAATTTGGACGAGAAAAAAATGCTCTTTGGGTGGCTGAAAATGGTTCTCAAGTATTTAGGAAGAAGCTCCACCCAGCTGCAGAAGCCCTTGTGGCTGTTGCAGCCAGAAGCCACCTTTGACACCTCAGAAGGAGGAAAAGGTGTGGAGTAGTATTGCTGCTCCCAGGGTGCACAGCAGGGATTGGAGCCGACTGGTGTACAAAGACGGCTCCACCCCTGCCCTTTCAGTCTCACTGTGTGCTCAGGCCACCCACCCCCCACTCAGTATGCAAAGCAAGCTTCTGCTGGTTGCTGTTTTAGGGGCCAGGTTGGAATTTTTTGCCCCTCACTGATTGGTCCCAGCTGTGTGTGTGTGGGGGGGGGGGGTTTGTCTACCCTGCTTTGTTGTCTGTGAAGTTGGATAATCGGATTTGGTGGTGTCATTTAAATAGGTTTGGTAGCTTGGCAGGTTAGTGCAGGTAAAAGGGAAAGTGGATCAGTGAGCACCATTTGGCACCCCCACAATTTGGGGGACAAGGGGTCTGTCAGGTTCAGCCTTGGGCTGTGCGCTCAGGGCAGGCAAATGCGTACTGGATAGGTCCTCCTATCAAGTTGTGCAGGTTGGGTGTCTGGAGCTTCAGGGGGGCAGCCTGCTATTGTTGCCAGGTCCGAGCAAGGTGGCTCACCCAGTGTGGCAAGGGAGTGGGTCGGGGTGACACCTGGCCTTGACCTATTCCACACTGTCAAGCTGACCCTTGCCACTTGCATGGACAAATAATTAAATAATTAATAAAGTGGCCCATATTCATCCCAACCTTGTGACAAACTCTTTCTTCCGACTGGGGGGGGGGGGTAGACTGGGGGTAACCTAATCTGTAATAACATGCTGAACTATTTTTAAGGATTTAATCATAACAAATAATGTGTAATCCTTTAGACATTGCTGTCTTCAGAAGCTTAGCGACCAAATATTCTATAAATAACTTCTAAAGAAGAATCTGAGCTATGATGTATTCTATTATTCTTGCAAGTGACACCTCCTAAATTCATTTTCTTATACACAAAATGTGTAAACTTTAAACAAAAACATGTTATGTTTCAATTTTCTTCTGCATACGATTTTTAAAATTCAGTGTAAGCTTTCTTTCCACAGTAAAAATGCAACTGCTTTGCCGTTTCCAAAGAAATGATCCTAGTCAATAAATCCCCTGGTTTTGCTTAATCCTTGCTTGTGGGTTCTCTATAGTTTAGAGGTCAAAAAGGAAGTTTTTATCTTGATATGATAGTCATTTAAAATAAATCCATTTCTGGATATTCTACAAAGCTTTCAGTGTATCTGGTAGCCTCTCTTCCTCTAGCTGATTCCTTTACACCTTACTGATCTTTGGTTTTCTTCTGTGTTTGACTTATAGTTAGATTAAAATCCATATAGTATGTAACATATAGAAATAATTTTCCCTACTGTTCACCTGTATGCATAAAATATATAATTGACTATTTTGTGAGATCTCTCATAAAGCTAACTTTAAGAGCCTGCAACAACAGTGACAACAAAAGTCTGATTCAGAGTTGGGCCAGATGTCTTTTAAAAACTTGAGTCCTGAATATAACAAGTAAAACCAGCCATATTAGGAAATCAACTCAATCATTATACCCATTTGTTTCAATGAGAAACTCTTCCGGGCACAGCTTTTGCCTCCCACGCCCAACTGGGATACAGTTCTCTGAGACTGAGCCCCTTATCCAAGGGATCCTACATCCCAAATATCAGACAGATGGAAGAAAGCATTCCTGTCATATAGGCAATTAACATGGTCATTTGCAGAGCTAGCACTACATGACAAATAAAGTTTAAGTCCAGTAGCACTGTTAAGACCAACAAAATGTTATTCAAGGTATAAGCTTTCATGTGCACACTCACTTCTGCAGGTATCTGGACTCATAATTTTATTCTGCTGCTTCAGACCAACACAGCTACCCACCTGAATCTGCCTACAGGACAGATATAGTTTCCCTCTCCTTGCATGGATCAAGAGGGTGTGGTGGATTTACAAAAAACAGCATATGAGGGAAAGGACCTAAACCTCATTCCCACTTTACTACACTGTGCTCTGTCTTTCGGCATTTTTCTCCTAGTCAAGCTGACTTCCTGAAGCCCAGGCAGAAGAAGCCCTGACCTGGGTGGCCCAGGCTAGGCTGAGCTCATCAGATCTCGGAAACGAAGTAGGGCTCCCCCTGCAACTTCTGACAAAGTTGTTTCTCTTATTGACCAACTAAAACCAGGCAAAGCTCCTGGTCCTCATGTGATACCTGCAGAAATCCTAAAAGCTGATCCTGAATGGTGGGCAACCCCTCTGGCTGCTTTTTTTACCATTGTAAACTTAACAGGGCATATGCCCACAACATGGACTAATACTATTATAGTCCCGGTGTTTAAGAAGGGTGACCAGTCAAACCTTCAAATTTTAGACCGATTAGCCTCCTTTCTGTCATTGGAAAATTGTACACTAAATTATTACAAAACAAACTCTACAATTGGTTAACAGCTCAGAAATTTATCAGCCCAGAGCAAATCGGCTTTAGGCAGGGGAAATCGACTTTGGACCACTGTTTGGTTCTTTCTCACTTAGTTAATAAGTATACAGGGTGCAGAATATCCAAATTATATGTGGCATTTCTGGACCTTAAAAAGGCTTTTGATTCTATCCCCAGGAATCACCTCTGGAAGAAAATGGCTGACACTTCCCTGGACAAGAGACTCCCTTTTTTAATTAGCAGACTTCATATGTCCACCTCATGTCAAGTCAGATACTCTGCTTCAGGGAGATTAACCCCCCAAAATTTCTACCAGCAAAGGTGTCAAACAGGGTTGTGTCCTTGAACCCCTTCTTTATTGCCAGTTTGGTGTAGTGGTCAAGTGCGCAGACTCTAATCTGGGAGAACCGGGTTTGATTCCCCACTCCTCCACTTGCACCTGGCTGGATGACCTTGGGCAAACCGTAGTTATGATAAGAGCAGTTTCTGTCAAGAGCTCTCTCAGCCCCACCTACCTCACAGGGTGTCTGTTGTGGGGAGGGGAAGGGGAAGGAATTTGTAAGCCGCTCTGAGACACCTTTGGGTAGTGAAGGCAGGCCCGTAGCTACTGCGGGGCCTGTGGGTTCTGGCCCCCTAGCATTTCTTCTGGGCCCCCTCTCTCCCAGGCCAGTCCCAAATTGAATTAATGGGATTAACTTTTATTTAATTAGCTGAGACCCCCACCAGGCCCCCTCCCCCAATAATTCCTAGCTACGGGGCTGAGTGAAGGGCGGGGTATAAATCCAATCTCTTCTTCTTAACTTTTTCCTAAGCGACCTTGCCCCCTTTTTAACCCAAGTGGATGGCCATCGTCCCAAACTGGGTTCTACTAATATCCCAATCTTGCTTTATGCAGACGATGTGGTTTTATTGTCATGCTCCCGAGTGGGTTTGCTTCGCTTATTGAATTGCTTCCAAGAGTACTGCAAAACCAACCAATTAGAATTAAACTACGGAAAATCCAAAGTGCTAGTCTTCTCTGAATCTAGGAAGCAATTTACCTAGAAGGTGAGCAATGATGAGCTTGAACAAGTAAAACACTTTAAGTACTTAGGTTTGCATTTTCAAGCTACTGCATCGTGGACCCAACAACGTAGAGTAGCAATTAATAATGCTAAAGCAAATGTTAATGCACTTCTGTGTTTTTATTTTGCTGGAAGAGGGAACCAATATTTTCCAGCTGCGCTAAAACTCTTCAGTTTGAAAATAGGCCCTCAGCTACTCTACGGAGCCCCTATTTGGATTGAATCAATTAATAAGGCAGTTGAGCAGGTACATTCAGGTTTTCTACAGAAAATCTTGGGTATTCCTTCTTGTGTCCCATATGTGGCTTTATGCCTAGAATGTGGCCAAAACTTTATGACTACAAGGACATGGTTAATGACCTTTAAGTTTTGGTTTTGATTACATCATAGATCTGATCCCTCTAGTTACTGCTTCCAACTTTTGACTGAATCCAGCTACTCCCCTTGGTTGGTTATTAATGAAAATAAATTGTGAACACAGAATATCCCTTTCAAATCCTTACTCTTGCTTTCTGAATTAGAGGCAATGCAAACAATAAGGGACAGGCTATCTGAGGCAGAGCTATTTGAATTGTACAATGCAGCTAATGAGACATGCTCCCCTTTAAGTCATGGGATATTGACCACTGTGGGTCATCCTGTTAGCTATCTTCACCAACTTCAGACTCCAGTGTTACTTAGAACCTTTTCACTTGCCAGGTTCAATGCTCTCCCTTCAGCGATCTTAACTGGGAGGTTTAATAGTATCCCTTTTTAAAATAGACTATGCCTCTGTGCAAGCAGGTCAGTTGAAACTGTGTCTAACGTGTTATTGGAATGCCATTACTATGCCAATATTCAACACCACATTTTATCGTCATTACTTGGTGGTATGAGAGAGCTTCCTGATTCACACAAATTGCTTTATTTGCTAAACAGCGATGATGAAAATATAACCATTTCTGTGGCGGAGTGCTTGCAGACTGCTCTTTTTATTCGTAGAACAGTATTGTAATACAAACTTGTTTTCAGGAGATATGAAATTGAGACTATTTTACACTGATTATAGACTATCTTAAAATGTGTTTTCCCCCTCTTTGATTGGTATTCATTCTTTTGTATATTACTCCTTTTAATGTCAATGCCAATAAAGGTAATTGAATTGAAGCTAAGCAGGGCTGGCCCTAGTTAGTCCTTGGAAGACCACAAAGGGAGCCTAGGGTTGCTATGCAGAGGCAGGCAATGGCAAACCATCTCTGTTTCAAGTGGAGGAGGTATTAACTGAGAGTCAGGCAGGAGTAATAAGGAAAAGCCTTTATTAAATAAATCTGCTTCTCTCTATGCTTCTCTGTGGAGTCCCTTTCTGTACCTGTTTCCTAACAATCTATCTTCCCCGGTGTTCCTGAGTTATCCTCCCTGTCAGGGAGGTAGAATGCCTGAAGCACTAAATAAAGACCTGGGAACTCACTCAGTTCAACACACATTGATATCTCTCTGTCCATCTCTTGCCCTGAAACCCTGTGGGGTTTCCACAAGCCGGCTGTGACTTGACAGCACTTTCCACCAACAGTCAGGAGAAAATGCCTGAAGCACTAAATAAAGACCTGGGAAGCAACAGGATTTAGTTTGTCTGTCCCATGCATTCCATTTGTGTTTAAAGACCCCAGCCCCCCAAATAAAAAGGCACTTGTATTTCCTCCCTAGTTAAGAGCAGTGGGGAGATTTTGCATTAGGTAAAGGATGCTGTTGTATAGAGCTTTTACATGAAATCAGAAGTCTGGTATCAGCAGTTCTCTCACACATAGATAGCTTTCCTAAACTCTGGTCTCATATGCCATCTCTGCTGTGGTATGAGTGCACTGCTGTTTGATGGGAGAGGAAAAGCCTTACCTTCTGTCTTTGTCTGATTCAGGAACTTCCCTGAGAAAATGGTATACAACTGAGGAACCTGTGAGGACTCACAGGTATGGCTTCCAGGTCTTCTGAGAGCTGGTGTGGTGAAGTGGTTAAGAGAGGTGGACTCCAATCTGGAGACCCCGGTTTGATTCCCCACTCCTCCACATGAAACCACCTGGGTGACCTTGGGTCAGTCACAGTTCTCTCAGTTCCCTTCCTGTTGTGGGGACAGGAATGGAAGGCGACTGTAAGCTGCTCCAAGACTCCTTCAGGTAGTGAAGAGTGGGGTATAAAACCTTCTCCACCTCAGGAAGGGGGAAAGAGGCATCATTTCAATATCACAATGTCACTTTCAGCACAACATCATCTTGCCAGAGTGACATTCTAGGTTTCTCCCAATACTTTATGGTAAAACATGCCAATATGATAATGCCATTTTCAGGGTTGCACTGGAATTGATGTTGCAGTGTAGGAACAATGACTATTTGCATGTCCCGTACCCTTAAGCCTCCCACTGGTTGCTTGCACATACTCACAGGCAGGGTTTTTTGTAGAAACAGCCAAAAAGGAACTCATTAGCATAATAGGCCACATCCAACAGCAGAAACTCATTAGCATATTAGGCCACACCCCTGACAGTGTAGACCTGCCGTCACAGAGGAGGGAGATCTTGTACCTGAATAAACCTTGGTCTTAAAGGTGCCACTGGACTCTTTTGGATTGCTGTCTATGGGGGCCGTGCGCAGATCTGCCCTCACAGAGGAGGGAGAGCTTGTACCTGAATAAACTTTGATCTTAAAGGTGCCACTGGGCTATTTTAGATTGCTAGCTATGGGGGGGGACATGCAGATCTGCGAAGAAAGAAAGAAAGAAAGAAAGAAAGAAAGAAAGAAAGAAAGAAAGAAAGAAAGAAAGAAAGAAAGAAGTAATGGAGGGAAA
>NW_015163614.1:528966-602108 GCF_001447785.1 Gekko japonicus | reverse complement strand
TCCCACCCCCTGATCAAGGCTCCCCCACCCCCCATGCCCCCCACTCCCTGATCAAGGCCCTATCACCCCCTGTGGCTCCCTCATGGTTTGGTGGGGGTCTCCCATTTTTTGGGGGGGGTTCTACCCCTGCCAGCTAGCTGGCTGGCAGGGAAGCCCCACCCCCAAGCCCAAACACCCACAGCCACCCCTCTCCCTTCTCTCTTGAGAGACAGGAGGGAGAGGAGTGGCTGCTCGGAGATCGGGCGGGCAGGGGCCTCCGGCTCCCTTAAAGTGCAGGGAGCTGGTGGGAAAGGGCCCCACACACCCCATCAAGACCCTGCCACCCCTCTACAGCCCACTCTCCGATCAAGCCCCCACCACCGCCCTGCTCCAGCAAGGTGATGGATACCCTGGGCGGGTGTACTTACCTTGCTTCTTCTTGCTCCAGTGGCCCGACTGAGGGCTGCTGGGAACAGGGGGTGTGGCCAAATCGGAAGGCAGTAGGAATGCCACTACAGTGCATTCTGGCCCAAAAATAGCCCTGCTCACAGGGGAAGGGTACTTCCTACCCATATCGGGTTGCTCTCTTCCCCCATGTACACTCTGTTTTCCCTCCATCTATCCCTTGTACCAAACTACTGTTTTATTTTTCAGGGTTCTCTAGATTCAGAAAGCCCTCCTAGATTAGTGTGTGTACTACTTCCCCTCCTCTTTTTTTCAATACAGGCAACTTGCCAGAATATGGACGTTTTCCCCAATACAGCTTCTCAAATTCCTCATAAATTTTCTTATTAAATAATAAGCACAACATTTTTGTTAGTCTTTAAGTTGCTACTGGACTCTTACTCTTTTCTTAAGCACAACATAACCATCATGCATCTCTGCTAACTGAAAAACAAGGGACAGGATGCTTAAGCTTATGCAAAAGCCTTTAATGAGCTCAGTGGAATATCTGTTTTTGTTTATGCAGATGAGACCAATGCCATGTTTCAAAAAGAGGTTTGCTGTGAAGTTGTGGGGCTGCATTCATAAGAACATAAATCTGAATCAATCTTGAATCCTGGCCAAGATGTGACTATATTCCCTGCATGCTGAAAAACAAAAGAAATGACTCTACAAGGCATAAAATAAAATTAAAAATGACATGTTGGATAAGGAAATAAATTTGAATGGTGGAGCATGCTCAAGAAAAGGTCCCCCCCCCGGCTCACCTTTCCAACACAAACCTACGTCTTTTATGTACAACATTTAGATCCTGCCTTTATGCCCAGTCAGGGCCACCAAGACAGCAGGATAATAAAATACATCATTAAACCAATTTCAAATATTTCCATTTCAGCATCTTGAACTAAAAAAAAGGAACAAATAGAAAGCCAATGTACAAAATTTTAAATAGCTATAATATAAACAAATTGCCAATTTCAGATAGTAATCAGGCTATTGTAACTGGATATCTGCATAATTTTCTTTTTAAAGGGTTTTAAAAGTTTTTTAATTGAAAATAAACAGATAATTAATAACAAATAACAAACAGGTACCAAAACAAAACATACAACAGTTAACAGTTAACAGATAACAAAAACAAACAAAGAAAAAAGATACAAGATCAGGGGTCATTTCCTGCAAGAGCACACAGGAGCAGAGCTCTGGCAGTAAAAAGCCCAGGGGGTGGGCACATGCTAATGATCTCCTGCACTTCTTTTTCAACGAAATGGCCCCTGTACAAGACTATGTATATAATAAAAGAATGAGACTTCTGGTTTTCTTTACAACAAATATAAATTTGATTACAAAACTTTCACTTCCTCCATATTTACATGAAAAGCATTCTTTCTTTCTATTATCTGGATTTCTTATTCCCCAAACCCACAGATCATCAAGTCATTATTATCTATTTCATGCAAAAAGTCTATAAGGGGTTTCTAAACAGCAATAAATGAACTAATTGTCTTTTCTCTAATCAATGAAGTAAGCTTAGCCATCGCTGCAACTTCCAATGTCTTCTCAAACCATTCCTCTATTGTATGCAATGTTGGATGCTTCCATTTCTGTGCATATAATGGTCTTGCTGCCATTGTCATATATAAAAACAAAGTTCCATGACTTCTTTCCAGCTGTTTGTCCATTAATCCCACTGGTTTCAATTGTATATTAATTTTTAAAATCTTCTGAATTGATAATTGTATTTGTATCCAGAATTGTTTAGCTTTTTTGCATGTCCCTTCATGTTGTTCACATTACCAAATAAGCTAGAAATACTTTTATACATTTTGGCCAATTTCTCCAGAGAAAAATTACAAGGGGGACCAGCAATTCAAAGATGTACAAAAAAATGAAGGAAATTGCTGCAGAGTTCACAAGTAATAAAGAGACAAAAATCAACTTGTTACAAATGACGTTGAGTGATGTTAGTATTCTATATTTTCATGTTTTCAGAACACAGGACGTCAAAAACTGAAGAAGAGCGTACGAACATCTCGAGTGGTTGTTCGTTTTGAGACAACTCTTTCTCAACCAAAATTCAGTTCCATGACTTCTTTCCAGCTATTTGTCCATTAATCCCACTGGTTTCAATTGTATATTAATTTTTAAAATCTTCTAAATTGATAATTGTATTTGTATCCAGAATTGTTTAGCTTTTTTGCATGTCCCTTCATGTTGTTCACATTACCAGATAAGCTAGAAATACTTTTATACATTTTGGCCAATTTCTCCAGAGACCATTGATACATCATCTTATAAAATTATCTTTAAGACCAGAACCTAATGTAAATTTGAGCCCTTTTAACTACATATTCACCTATTGTTCCATTTGTATAACATATCGAAAAATTTTGGCCATTTTTATCATATTCTTTCATGTGCTTTCTCTATTTCAAACTTCAATAATAGTTTATACATGTTAGCAGTAAGATGTTCATCATTTGTACATAATTCTGATTAAAATTCAGACTTGGATTGTTCAAACTCACAATGTCTTTTATTTACTTTTAACCTTTCTAGGATCTGTAAACATGAAAACCATTGACAAATATATCCTGTTATCAAGTCTTCTCTAGATTTTAATTTACATTCACCTTGTGAAGATTCCAAAATATCATGATATGTCAACCATTTATACAAACCTGTCATTTCTCTTCTAAAATGAGCTTCTTGTGGTGATAACCATAAGAATATTTTCAGACAAATCCTTGGTTTATATTTATTCCATATTCTCAAAATGGCATGTCTGACATAATGGTTATTAAATTATATGTTAACCTTAGTTTACCACAGATATCTCTACCGACCAAATATCATTTCCTTCTAACTCCGATAAACTTTTACTTTTTAGAAATATCCATTCCTTCATCCACACTAAGCAACAAGCACCAATATACTATTTCAAATCAGGTAAACCCAACCCTCCTCTTTCCTTTGTGTTTTATATTTTACACATTTCCCCCCTTGCCACATAAATCTATTTTTAAAAGGTACATTTGTTGGTAAAACTGGCATTGTTTGGAACAGAAATAACATTCTAAATTAAACATTCATCCTAATTACAGATATTCTCCCCAGAAGTGACAACTGAACTTTATCCCATCACAACATATTTTTAATTCTATTCCAAGCTTATACAGTTATTTTGAAATAACATACAATTAATATTTGTCAAGGTGATACCCAAATATTTTACCTTCTTTTCCATTTTAAAACCTGCTTTGTTCATCAGATTTGTTTAATCTTGCATTTTCATATTTTTGTTAACGTCTTAGACTGTTTATGAACCTTAAAACCAACTACTGTACTGAATTCTTTCAACTTGGTCATTAAAGTTTAAATTCCCTTTAAAGCATTTTCCAAGACCAAAACAAGGTAATCAGCAAGGGCTCTTAATTTATACGACTCTCCTTTAATATTTACACCTAAGATTCTTTCATCTTGTCTTATATTTCTATTCAATATTTCAAGTACCTAGATAAACAGAGGAGGCAACAATGGGCAACCTTGTCTTGTTCTTCTTTGTATCTCATATGGTTTAGTCAAATCTCCATTAATGATTACTTGTACTGTTTGTGATTTATAGATTTTACCTTTCCAAGACTAAACAAAAAGATCCAATTCAAATTATCAAAAGCCTTCTCTGCATCTAAAAAAAAAAATCAATGCAGCTTGTTTTTCGTTATGTTTTTCCAAGTATTCCAAAATGTCCAGTCCAACTCTAACATTGTCTCTCAACTGCCTTTTAGGTAAGAATATACTTTGATCCTCATGCATAAAATCCTCAAGAATTATTTTATTTCAGCTAATATTGCTGTGAACAACTTATAATTACTATTCAGCAATGATATCAGTCTGTAATTTCTTGTCAATGTCAAATCATGTCCATCTTTAGGTATTAGTGTTATATTGTCCTCTTTCCAAGTCTCCAGCATCCTTGCTCCTTTTAAAATAGAATTCATAGTGAAAATAAAATGATGGTTTTTAAAAAAAAAACTTATGGCGAGTTTGATAGAATTATTTTATGAAAGTTGGTGTTTGATGGGAGACTGGAATGGAGTGATCTCCTCCCAAATGAACAGTATGGTTGAGAAAAATATTAAAATGCTTTGAAGTAAATTACCAAAACTTTCTTTGGTTTAACGAACAACTTATGATTGGTTGACCTATGGAGACCAAAAAAAAAGGTAACTCAGGAAAATACACATATTTCTCAGAAAGACATAAATTGTTTTTAAGAATAGACAAGTTTTTGTCATCAGATCTAACTACCAAGACTTCTAAAGTAAAGATTTTACCAAAGACCTTTTCAGATTGTAACCCCGTGACTATGGTTTATAAAGGAAAATTCATTACCTTTACATGGAGATTAAATTAATTGTTATTACAAAATGAAACACTTGTTGAAGACTGTAAAAAGAAATTAAAAGATTTTTTGAACTTAATTTAAATAAGGGTAAAGCTTCTGTCAGAGGTTATTTAATATAACATAATGCCCAATTGAAGAGAAAAAAAACAAGAGAAAATTCAGAATATTATGAATGAGATAAAAAGAAATGATATAAGGAACTCACCAGGGAATACAATGGTCTTGCAACAAATCAAGTTCATACAGCAACAGTTATCAATGTTAACAATAAGAGAGGCAGAAATAAAACTGAATTGTGAAAAACAAAGAAATTTTAAATCTGCAAATAAACCAGGGAAGTGGTTGGCATATAAACTGTGAAAAGAAAGAGAACAGAAAATGATATTGAAAATAAAAGAGGGAGATAAGGTGTTAACAGATAAAATGGCTATACAAAAATCATTTTATCAGCATTATTCAAATTTATACAAGAGCCATGATATTCCATTAGAAAAAGCAGATGAATATATTAGAAAACAAAATTTACCTAGGGTTATAGAACAACAACGACAAATTCTGAATGGACCTATAACAATAAGAGAAGCGGTGGAAGCCATAAAAAGATGAAATTAGGCCAGATGGTCTTCTAGGTACTTATTATAAATGATTTGAGGATGAACTTTTACAACCATTACAAAACAATTTCTGCATAATTTTCAAGGTCAACACAATGTATTATTTCAGTAGTCTAACTAGAGATTACAATGGCATGGATCATTGTGGTGTGATTAGCTAAGAACAGAGACAACATTGGTACAAGATGCAGCTGAAAAAAAGCACTTTAAGAGAGAGAAGAAAAGGAGATTGGATTTATACCCCACCCTTCACTACCCGAAGGAGTCTCAGAGTGGCTTACAATCTCCTTTCCCTCCCCCTCCCCCTCCCAACAACAGAAACCCTGTGAGGTAGGTGGGGCTGAGAGAGCTCTCTTGAGAACTGCCTTTGAGAGAACAGCTCTGAAAGAACTTATTACTGACCCAAGGTCACACCAACAGCTGCATGTGGAGGAGTGAGGACTCAAACCCAGTTCTCCCAGATTAGAGTCCATGCTCTTAACCACTACACCAAAGTGGCTTTAAGTTGCAGTCCTGATTTTTTGATAACAATGAAGCTGGATTAAATAAAACTAGAGTCTTAATAGAGACCGCCAGTGAAATGGAGGGGGAGAGAGTGAAATGATCCTCCAGTATATCAGCATTACTGAATAATATAACCCCCCTCTCCCCCCATACACACCATCAAGCCTGGGTTTAATTTCAGTTTGTTCACTCTTGGTCACTTGACAACAGCATCTAGGTTAGATGCCCCAGGATATAGATGGCAGCACCTGGAAATTATTTAATGAAATATAATGCTGAGTGTCATCATCATCTTGATGATATCTAACTCCAATGCATCAGACAATTTAATGTAATAGCCTTACATAAATATTTAAAAAAGCATGGCAGACAATCCTGATTCCTGTGGAATTCCACAGGATAGCTCCCCAGAAGCACATATATTGCCGGGAAAAGCATCAACAACCTCAGATATGCAGATGATACCACTCTAATGGCAGAAAGTGAAGAGGATCTAAAGAGCCTCTTGCTAAGATTGAAAGAGGAGAGCACAAAAGTTGGCTTGAAAGTCAACATTAAAAAAAAACTAAGATCATGGTATCTGGCCCCATCACTCCTTGACAAATAGAAGGGGAAGTCATGGAAGCAGTGACAGAATTCATGTTCCTGGGATCCAAGATCTCTGCAGACGGTGACTGCAGCCATGAAATTAAAAGACATCTGCTCCTTGGGAGGAAAGCTACGGCAAACCTAGACAGCATAATAAAAAGTAGAGACATCACCCTGCCAACAAAAGGTCAAAGCAATGGTATCCCCAGTAGCAATGTATGACTGCAAGAGTTGGACCATAAGGAAGGCCAAGCGCTGAAGAATAGATGCTTTCAATTATTATGCTGGAGAAGACTTTTAAGAGTCCCCTGGACTAGAAGGAGATCAAACCTGTCAATCCTAAAGGAAATCAATCTTGACTATTCCCTGAAAGGCCAGATACCGAAGCTGAAGCTCAAATACTTTGGCCACCAAATGAGAAGGGAGCACTCACTGGAGAAGACCCTGATGCTGGGAATGATTGAAGGTCAAAGAAGAAGGGGACAGCAAAGGATGAGGTGGTTAGACAGTGTTATCAATGCAACGAGCATGAAATTGAGCAAACTCCAGAGGACAACGGAAGACAGGAGGGTCTGGCATGATGTGGTCCATGGGGTCACGAAGAGTCAGATTCAATTGTTTGACTGAACAACAACAAACACAGTGGTGTAAGAAGTATCTAAACCAGAATGGAATGGAGACCAGATAAACAGTTTGGTCCCTACATATCTTACAGCTCACTGGAATGTACTTTCTTTTACCACACCTCCTTAACCCATGTAACATCCAATTATTGTGTCAGAATGAATAAGCATATAAGCTTGAAACAAATATTAACATTTGCAAGAGCTGAGCCTCAACAGCAAATAACCATTGCAGATTACCCGTAGACTAGATAATGGCCCCGGTCACACAAGCGGGAAAATCTGCACTGGAAGGGAAGCATTTTAGAGGCAGAGCTAAAAGAAGCGTGGGAGCACAATCTTACGGTCCCCTGTGGCTCTGTCCTCAGGCCGTCGGCAGCCGATCACACCAGGGAGGCAACAGCATAGTCCCAGCAAGGCAACATGGCAGTACTGTGTTACTGTGCATGTGCAGGTTGCGGATGGCTGCTGGATGCCACGGGTTACCAGCGCATCTCCGATCACACGCCCACCCATGCCGCGCATTTACTGGAAGCTACTACCTTTTCCCCAGTGCCTTTTAAATCCACTTCTTTGGTACGGGTTGGAGATGGATGCACTATGCTTCCCAGATGTTGTGGTATGATCGTGCCCATTCAATGAGCCCGCAAGCCATCCCTTTCGCGGGGCAAATCTTCCATGTGACCAGGACCCATGTTAACTAAAAGGCATAATAACACACCAAAGGCAAAAGTCTTCACATTGGAGGGATACACCAAAGGAACAGAACACTTTCATGTCATTCACCAGTGCTGCCCAAGTGTGCAGCCCTTTGTGGCATCCACAAATGAAAATGGATCTTTCCACCCACCAGAACCACTGGTTATCAGAGCCATTTGTGAAGCCCAGTCACTGTCAGTGTTCTAGTAAGACAATGGAGCTGAGCTTCTCTTCTTCATGGCACTCTCAGGCCTAAAGCTGACAGCCCCAAGCAGGGGCAGAATCTACAGAAACCAGGACACAGCACAACATGTAAAAATTCACAGCTTCACTCACCAATATTTAGAAAAGAATGATATAAACATTGTCGTCGAAGGCTTTCACGGCCGGAGTTCATTAGTTGCTGTAGATTTTCCGGGTTGTGTGTCCATGGTCTTGGCGCTGTAGAAACATTGTTACTAAATTACTTGGCTATTCACAATTCATTCCTATTGTCTGAATCCTAGCACTTAAATAGAAGACTGATGTGATAATGAAGCTCGTGACACAAGCAGTGTGACATATCTACCTTAATTTGGTAAATAAGAAAAAAAAATGTAAACCTGATAGTCAATGGAACCAAAGGGTGTTGCTGGAATGTTGCTTCAGAACAATGACAACCACTCAAACTGAGGTAGTTTTGCTATCTTTAGCAACTACCCAAATGTTACATGGTTTTTCATTTTCAGACACACTCAGCACTTAATATAAAGAGGGAATAAGGGACTTTCACAGCAGGAGAAACTGTAGATTAATCTGATGTAAAGCATAAACTCATTTAGTTCCCTCATGGGCTGATACACCTTGCTATATTTGGATTAAGATATTTGTATGGCCTTATGTGACAGCTGACTTAATTCCAACTTATTGTTTTTCTATTCACTGCATGTTTTCCCCTTTGTACTAAGCTTGTATGCACTAGTTTATGAACTACAGTCAATGCTGTAGCAAGAGGCATACTGCGATGTCATAAGCAGAAAGTTTTCACAATGAGATCATGAAGCAGCAGCAGCTGCCAGGAACTTTTCTAATGAGTTACTTAAAATAATGAAATAGTAAAAAAAAAAGGTTTAGCCTAAAAGTTTAGCCTAAAGTACCTTTCCAAGACAAGAATACCTTTTTAAAATGGATAGTTAAAATAAATATTTGTGCTCACCTGACACTAGTAAAGAAAATAGCCATTGGTGCACATCACATTTAAGGTTCCAATCAACTTAATTCGAAGAAGAAGACAAAGAAGAAGAAGAAGAAGAAGAAGTAGTAGTAGTAGTAGTAGTAGTAGTAGTAGTAGTAGTAGTAGTAGTAGTAGTAGTTCTAGTTCTATGGTGAAGTTAATGCAGAGTGGCCCAGCCTGATCCATATTCTAAGTGCCCCTTCACTCTGTCCAGTAACCTCAATCTACAAAAGGGCTGTAAATGATACGGCAGATCTAAGAATGTCCACAAATGGATTTCATGGGGAAAGGCTTTTTTCTGTCTCCCCTTCCCCTCTGCAGGAAGACTATAGCAGAAATGCTGAGGTTCCAGTGTCTTTCATTATTGTGCCAGACCCTTCATTGCTGAAAGCTGTCCTGCCCTGATGCCAGAGTCTCACCTCTCCAGAAGAGGTGATTGACGGTGCTTCACTAATGCAAACTTTACTTCCCTATTCAAGTCTGCCAGGCAAACCAAAAAAGCAATCCCAAAATTTGTTATGTTAAGCAGAAACTGGTTGCTTTCCATAAATCACACAACACAGGCCATCAGGTGAGCACCCAAAAAGCCTCAAGGTCCTTGCAAACAAGGAGCTGTGGAGCAGAGTCCACAAAAGTAATGAGGACATTTCTCCCAGAAAATATTAATATCCAGTCCAATTTGCAGTTTCAATCATATTCCGGGAAATGTGAGTGAGATGGTGGCCTTAGTATACATTAAGGATTTACCTATAGTACTAGAGTCTTCTTCTCCTTACCTTTCTTCCTGTTGTCTTTGCCTAAGAGGCAGAAGAAAATCTCTGTCTGTTAGATCGCGCTAACAAAGGACTCGTAGAGTGATTCAGCAAGTGATTCAGCTTTATTTAGAAGTAACGAACAAGCACTAACTCAGTAAGAAACCAGAACAGAAAACAGTGGGAGCTTATGCTCCTTTTAAACATAACCGGGCTAATGTAGCCACGCCTATTTACAAATAACAACCAATGAGATTGCTAGAATAAAGACCAATAGGAGTCTTTCCCTCCTAGGGAATGGTATCGTTCTGATTGGTCGCTGTTACGAAGCGACCAATCGGAAGTTCGCTCAGAGGAGCCCTGGTCTGGCTCGAAGCTTAACAGGGGAGTCCTATGAGGTGATTCATGTAATCATTTCAATACATTACAATTCCTCCCCCCTAAGTTAAGCCATCATCCCAATTGTTTTATTATTTACAAACATGCAATCAACCTATGTACATCAGTTATTCCAACAGTATTTACACTCATAGTCCTTCAGATAAGTCGGCATTTGCCGCGAACGCTGGGACCTGCGGAGCGGTGCAGGCTCCATGGGCAGACAAGGTTGTGGGTCAGAGTGGGGTTCACTACAGCCTGGATCAGGCACAGACTCGACTGGGATTTCAGCCCCGCACACAGGGTTCTGCCCTGACTCGGGGACAGTACCGGGCCTTTCGGTACTCACCGCCTGCTCTGGGGGTGTCCACTCGACATCAGGGGATTCAGCCGTCGGAGAGTCAGCGCTGTCCCTAGCCCAACGTCTCCTTAACTGATCTATGTGGCGCCGCCATATTCGACCGTCAGCTAACTGCACCACATACATTCGAGTACCCACAGAGTCGGATATAACCCCAGGAAGCCATAAGTGCCCGTTTGCATAATTTCGTGCGAAAACCTTGTCCCCTTTTTCAAACATGCGCACCTTCGGTTGCGCCGTGGTACGCTCGGATTGCTCTTCAGTGAGGTCTGGGTGCATTCGGTTCAAACGGGTCGTGAGTCTCCGCCCCATTAACAATTCGGCCGGACTACGGCCTGTAGCACTACAGGGGGTGGTGTGCTGCAGCAAAAGAAAGGAGCCCAGCCTCTGGCTCCAGTCCCCTTCGTCCATTTTACCCAGGGCCTCTTTGGCCGTCCTGACCATCCGTTCGGCTTGGCCATTAGATGCCGGATGGAAAGGGGCCGAAGTCATTTGGCGTATGCCATTACTCGTGAGGAAGAGCCTAAATTCCTCAGACACAAATTGAGGCCCGTTGTCACTGACGATGACGTCAGGCAACCCGTGGGTGGCAAAAAGTCGGCGGAGCGCATGGATCACAGCAAGTGATGTGGTCGATTTCATATGCACGACCTCCAGCCATTTGGACATAGCGTCCACCACAATTAGGAACATTTGCCCTTGGAGAGGGCCAGCAAAATCTATATGCAATCTGGCCCAGGGTTTACCAGATGACTCCCAGCCTTGGGGTGTAGCTTGTGGGGGATCGGGTCTGACTTGCTGGCATTTGGGACACCCTCGTACCCATTCTTCGATCTCTTTGTCCAGCCCCGGCCACCAGACATACCCTCTGGCCAACGCTTTGGTGTGTACCATACCGGGGTGACCCTCGTGCAGCGACTCTAACACTCTCGTCCTGAGTTTGTCAGGAACCACCACCCTGTTCCCCCATAATACACAGCCCTTAGAAATGGATAGTTCATTTTGACGGCTTTTGTAAGGGCCGAACTCCGGTTCAACGCTTCCAACCGGCCACCCCCTCCAAACCCAGTTTAATACTCGGGACAGCACGCTATCCTTGGCCGTGTGTGCTGCAATGTCCCTGGATGATACCGGGGGTCGAGGAAGCTCCTCAATTGCCAAGACCTCACAGGCGGGGGCAGGGTCTGCGCCAATGTCCGGCACCGGGCACCGGCTGAGGGCATCCGCATGCCCAATCGCTTTCCCAGGCCGGTGCTCTAAGTCAAAATCATAAGCCTGCAAAAATATCGCCCATCTAAGCATGCGTGGGGACATGATGTTTGGCAATTGCTTATCGGGCGCAAAAATCCCCAGTAGCGGCTTGTGGTCAGTGACCAGCAAAAATCGTCTGCCAAAAATAAAATCATGGAACTTTTTGACAGCCGCTACCAACGCCAGACCCTCCTTGTCTATCTGGGCATAGTTCCGCTCTGCCGCAGATAGTGATCTAGAATAAAAAGCGATAGGCGCTTCGCTCCCATCAGGCATCAGATGGCTTAAAACTGCGCCTACTCCAAAAGGTGAAGCGTCAGCAGCTAACACCAGGAGCTTGTGTTCATCATAATGCGTGAGTACGGCATTAGATGTCAGCAGCTCCTTGACTCCCACAAAAGCCTTTTCCTCGGCCTGCCCCCACTTCCATTTTGCCTCCTTGTGCAAAAGCGCGTGCAAAGGGGCCGCCACTGATGCCTTATGCGGTAAAAACGCATGATAAAAATTCAGGAGTCCTAAAAAGGATTGGAGCTCCTTCTTACTCACCGGCCTGGGGGCGTTTTGGATTGCAGATACCTTCTCATCCGTGGGGTGGACTCCCTCTGCGTCAATGCGAAACCCCAGGAAGTCCACACTTTCCACCCCGAGCGTGCATTTTGAGCGCTTAACTCTGAGACCGGCATTTTGAAAACGCCTGAGGACCTCTTTAACCCGGTCCAGTAGTTCCTGTTCAGACCCGCCCGCAATCAGCACGTCGTCAAAATAGGGCACTGTGCCAGGTACCCCCCTTAGTAGACGTTCCATGAGGCCCTGAAAAATCCCAGGTGCTACGTTGACCCCGAATTGCAGCCTGTTCACTTTAAAAGCCCCTTGGTGGGTTACAATTGTTTGGGCCTCGGCAGCCTCCGGGGTGACAGGCAACTGCTGGTATGCCTGGGCCAGGTCAAATTTGGCGAAAATCTTGCCACCCCCCAGGGAAGCCAAAATGTGGCTTATTACCGGGACCGGGTACGAATGTTGCTGCAGCGCCTTGTTAATCGTACATTTGTAATCGGCGCATAGTCGTATGGACCCATCTGATTTGACAGGGGTTACGATCGGGGTCTCCCATTTGCTGTATGGTACTGGCTCTAAAACCCCTTGCTCAACTAGTTTGTCAATCTCTTTTTCCACCTTATGTTTGAGAGACACAGGTACTTTCCGATACTTCAACCTAATAGGTTTGACTGACGGATCTAAGTCAAACGCAACCGGGGGGCCCTTGTACCTCCCCAACCCTTCGGCAAATACATCAGGGAACAGGTCGTACAGCATGCCCCATTTATTTTCAGACATCCTGTTAATCCCAGAAATACCAATGCCCAATGGCTCAAACCAATCTAACCCTAGCAGGTTAACCCGGTCTCCCTCTGCAATCAGGAATGACAGTTTAACACATTTCCCCTTATACTCAACAGTAACAGAGTCCCGTCCGGCCAAGGGAATTCGGTTGCCCTGGAAGTCGGACACTCTGGTTCCCGCAGGCTGGAGCCGCCGCCGGCTTCGGTTCGGGAACAACTGGCGCCAGGACGCGGCAGAAATCACCGTCACGGACGATCCTGAGTCCACCTCCATTGTACAGGGTCGGCCGTCGAGGAGTGGAGTCACGGTGATCTTGCCCTGGCTGCTGGTGCGATTTACGGCCGATGCGCTCGACAAGGTCGCCGTCAACTGGCAGCTTGCTTCCGATGCTGAGGAACGGGTCTTGCCTTGGGTGCTGACTGGAGTGCCCCTCTGCGCTGACCGGTTGTTAGTTGAGGGATCCTTCTTCGCTGATCTGCAGACTCTGGCCAGATGACCACGCCGCCCACACGCTCTGCAGTCGACATCACGAGCCCAACAGGAGTCGCGCTGGTGCTTCCCGCCACAACCGGAGCAAGGCTTGACGTTGGTAGTCTTCGCTGGGGTCCGCTTGCCTCGAACCGCGTTGACGTCATCATCCGCGTCTTCGCCCTCGCTGTCTCGTTGAGCGTGTATACTGGGCTCTGCCACCCGCTGGCGGACCTCCTTCGTGGACTTCTCCGCTGCTTCCGCGGCCACGGCCTCTTCGTAGGCCACTGCCCAGGTCAGGGTGGTGCGGGCGAACAGCCTCTGTTGCAGCCTTTCATCTTTGAGACCGCAGACGAGACGGTCTCTGAGGGCTTCCTCCACGTTGTGGAAATTACATGGCCGTGCGGCTTTGCGAAGGGCCGCCACGAAATCTGCGATGGTCTCGCCTCCGGCCTGGTTCCGCTTGTAAAAAGCGTGCCGGCAGGCGATCTCCGACGGTTGTGGAGAATAGTGAGCCTTAAGCTTCTCCGTGATGTCAGCGTAGGTGACAGTCTTTATATCAGTTGGGGCCACCAACGACCTGGCTATGTCGAAGGTCCCCTTCCCGCAGGAACTCAGGAGGCATGCTCGTTTCTTCGCCTCATCGGTGATGTCGTGGGTCTCCAGATGGAACTCGAACCTGGACAGGTAGGAGTCCCAGTCTTCTGAGGAGGGTTCGAAGCACTCGAACTTCTGGCTTCCAGCCATCGGGGGAGACTTGGGCACCGGAGCTGGTGGCGCCTCCGCCGGATCGGCTGCTGTGCTCTGCTCGCTTTCTTCCGAGTCCGAAGTGTGGATGTCCGCAGGGCTGCCTACCTGCTCTAACATCCCACCCTCGTCGCCAATTGTTAGATCGCACTAACAAAGGACTCGTAGAGTGATTCAGCAAGTGATTCAGCTTTATTTAGAAGTAACGAACAAGCACTAACTCAGTAAGAAACCAGAACAGAAAACAGTGGGAGCTTATGCTCCTTTTAAACATAACCGGGCTAATGTAGCCACGCCTATTTACAAATAACAACCAATGAGATTGCTAGAATAAAGACCAATGGGAGTCTTTCCCTCCTAGGGAATGGTATCGTTCTGATTGGTCGCTGTTACGAAGCGACCAATCGGAAGTTCGCTCAGAGGAGCCCTGGTCTGGCTCGAAGCTTAACAGGGGAGTCCTATGAGGTGATTCATGTAATCATTTCAATACATTACACTGTCCATGTGAGAGGGCTTGCCTTCCTAGTCTCCATGCTATTGTATGGGGTAGCAAGTCGTCACTCAAGCTGTGCCCTTCCTCTTTCTACTCAAGGTTGAATCATGGACAGGGGTTTTGTGTGTTTGGGCGCAAGAACACACCCTCTCCCTTGGCCAGCTAACTGTCTGTAGTTCAGTCAGCAGTTTCTGATCTATGTGTGGAATGACCAGTCAGGTGCATAGGTAAGATTTTGACCACAGATCTTTAACAAGGAAGAGATCTTTATTCACTAAAATACCGATTTAATTGACTAAAGTACGGGAAAACTGTACCAAAACAGTCCAATGTATTACAGAATTAAGAAAAAGAATATGAAATATATGAGGCTACCTAGGATATACAGTCACTGGTGTTACCATAGCACTCCCTCCCCAGGAATGGACCACCTGTCAGTGGTCATTTTGACAGGCACATGTTCAGGAGGTTCAGGAGTATATAAAATGAATCTTATGCAGGCTAGAGCCACCAAAGTCACAGGGAATCTCTTTCTGACTCTCTTCTACCTGCCCTCCAAGTTTGGTAAGGATTGGAATTACTGGGTCCAAGTTACGCGCCCTCCCAAAAGAAGGTGTCCCCAGGAAAGTGCTTTCTGGGGAAGTGAATTATTTATTACTTTCAGTGTGATGCTGCCAGATACACAGGAAGAGTAATTAACTCCCCACCTGCATGTAATATTTGAGGAAATCTGTTTTAATGTATATGAAGAAGTGTGCACATGCTGAGTCTCTGCTTTCACACATACCCAGGGTTGAGCTTGTCTTGTCTTCGGGGTGCCGCTGAACTCTAGCTTTGTTTTCACATCTCCTTGTTAGCTCTTGCATTTATGTGCTAATTTGCTGCCCTACCGGCCACCTGATCCAGTTTTAGCTCCACTTATGCATCTTGGCTCTGAGTGGCCCTTCCTAACAGCTGCCCCCCACCCTCTCTTTTCCTGTAAGTAGGGCTTGCAGAGATTTTATTCCATTGTATCTGAAGACGTTTGCTTGCACACAGAAGCTTATACTTTGAATCAAACTTTGTTGGTCTTAAAGGCACCACTGGACTCAAACTTTGTTTTGCTGCTTCAGACCAACACGGCTACCCACCTGATCTGAGGAACAGTTCACTTCCTAGTGACAGAAATGAAATCTCTGCTTAGTGAAGCTGGCAGTAGTCAACTGTTTTGCACTATAACAAGTCTGCTGATACACATATGACCAACAGCCTAAAGAAAGAACCAAAAATATACTGACAGCTGCCTAGCTACCAAACTTCAAGAAAAGACTCCGCTCCCAATCAATCACAATTATCACTATTTAGACAGCACAAGCAACCCTGTTTCCAAAGCAAACCCATGCACTAGTTGGTCCATACTGTGCTTTTTTGAACAGGGATGTTAATGACTTTCCCCATTGTTATGCTTTTGGGAAGAAGATGCAGTTGACAATTACTTGAGGAAGCCGTGTAGTGACAAAAGGGTATAAGAAAAAAGAGAGAGGTTAATACAAAGAATGAAGTTGCCAAAAGCCTTCAGATCATGTTCCTGACTTCAGGCTGTAGATTTAAGGGGCAATCATCAAAGGTCTGTACAACCAGGGTCAAACCTTGGCATCTAGCAATTCTAGCAAGGTCAAAGCAAAATGGAAAGAGGCTGATGAGGGGCAGGAAAAGGAAAACAAAAATAAATGCGAGGGAAAAGGGATGGGATTGAAAATGTAGGATAGCATATCCAATTCATATATTTTCAAAGTGGCAGAAAAATATATAGCAAAAAACCCAAACCAAGCCAGATTAATTTTTTTTAGCAGAACTCTGGTTTTCAGGTTGCATTATATCAGCAGGTGACTAGCTGTACGAAAGAAGAAAACTGGCCAACTAGCACACATAATTGTGGAATATGAAGATAATGTATTTTGAACTAGTTTGCTACTTTCTTCATGCTTTGGATTATTTATTTAGATCTGTATCTCATCCCATCCTGAGGTCCCAGGTGCATGTGATATGCTGTTTAATGCAATGGATGAGAACATTTTGTTCCAAGTTTCTTTTTAATAGGTAAAGGTAAAGGTTTCCCTTGCTCAAAAACCAGTCAAATCTGACTCTAGGGCTGCAGTGCTCATCTCCATTTCCAAGCTGAAGAGCCAGCTCTGTCCAAAGACATTTCCGTGATCATGTGGCCAGCATGACTAAATGCCAAGGTGCGCAGAACACTGTTACATTCCCACCGAAGTGGTACCTATTTATCTACTTGCAATTTCTTGCTTTTGAACTGCTAGGTTGGCAGGAGCTGGAACCAGAGATGGGAGCTTACTCCATCATGTGGCACTCGGGTCTCGAACTGCTGGACTACTGACCTTGAGCCACCACAGCTCCAGGTTTTTTTTAATACTGCGGTTCATATAAGGATCTTTGTTAGATCTGTTAATTGAATAGGAGTTGGTGACATTTTAACAGTACTGTCTAAACATACTTAAAAACATACTAAACATACCATTCCTTAATCTTCTCGATAGCTAGTTGTACACTCAGGATGCGCCCTGTGATTTTCCAATCTATTCACTTTTCCTTGCAATTAACACATGGCTGAAGTTTAACCTGATTTACAGATGACATGGGCCACAGGTAAATTTCTACCTATTACTGTCTGTTTAAAATGCTAAAGGAGACGTTGGACTGTTAGTGTTTTTGTGCCATTTTGCTTTGATTGTTTAAATTGTTTAATTGTTTTTATATTATCAGTGTTATTGTTAATCTATATGATCTTCTTCATGGTCTCTGTGCATCACACCTTGGGATATAGTGTGCCTGCGCCAACCCCAATCGGTATTGTAGAAAGCTAAAGGGATTTTCATGCCCACTCCCCTGTCACGTGCCGGGCTCAGTGCCCATGACTAGGGGAGGGGCACGACTATCCCACCAGTTCTCTTCTGACCACTGCACTGGTAGGACCTTCAACGCCTCGGTCGGTAAAAAGGACTTTGGCTTTGACCTCCTTATCTCCCTTTCTAAAATTTGTAGTTAGCTAGTTTTTAGTTGTAGTTAGTTAGTTAGGAATTTCTTTCTTCAACTGTCTGCTTCGGCAGAGGTTTTTTTCTAACCCCCTTTTTTCAGTGTATGGCCAAACAGTGGGGTTTCTTTTGGTGGTGCTGGAAGTGTGGAGTAAGATTGCCCCCCCCCAGACAGACACTCCCTTTGTTTATTGTGCCTTGGGGAATCACACCGAGTCAACTCCTGTGCCCCCTGTGCCAAATTCTCCTGGAAAACGATGAAGAATTGGGCGGCTAGACTTTGTGTGGTGCTACTGATTCACCTTGCACCATTCTCTGATCCTTCAGAGTGCTCTGGCTCTTCTGAGAACTCCCATTCTGGTGATGAGGATGTTCCCGTTCAACTTGAACAGTCCCCTCCCCAACAGGTGGAGGACGATCTTCCTATATCTCCGTCGGAAGATGTTAAGTCTTATGGGAACTTTGTTAAACGAATGGCCAACACACTAGCACTTCCAACCTCTACCCGTCATTACCGACTCCGTCTTTGACATCGTCCAGATGGACATATCGACTGTGATCACCCTACCCATGACATCTTACCTTTTACAAATGGCTAAAGCCCCCTGGGCACACCCCGCCTCTGTTCCCATCTCCAACAGGAGGATGGACCATATGTATAAAGTACAAGAAATGGGAGCTGAATTTTTATTCATTCATCCTAAGCCTAATTCGGTGATTGTCACCTCCTTGTCAAAGGGGAAATGCAGCCACTCCACCCCATCTGACAAAAAAGGCAGGAAGCTGGAGTCTTTCAGCAGGCAATTTTATTTTTTTTTTCAGCAGGAAATTTTATTATGCTGGAGTACTGGGTACCAAAGCCTCTAATTACATGGCCTGTATGGGCAGGTACCAGTATGTTCTTTGGGAACAAATGTCAGAATTCCTTGTGGCCCTCCCTGAGGACTACAACCACCAAGCTAGATGCATACAAAAGGAAGGTATGCTAGTGGCTAAACACCAGCTTAATGCGGCCAAACACAGTTTAGACGTGGCATCTAAGACCCTCACTTCTGCTGTTGCTTTACATCGCCATGCCTGGCTACAAGCCACAGACTTGAAGCAGGACACTAAGTCAATCATTGAAGATCTTCCCTTTGAGGGTGATGGGCTCTTCAGCTCTACGACTGATACCATCCTCCAGAATCTCCACAAAAGTCTTAAAACTTCTCACAATCTGGGAGTCATGATGGCTTCCAAGCAATCTAGAGGAAAGTCCTGGAATAAATCGTGGTCTCGCAAGCCTTCATTTAAATCCTTTCCTGAACCACAGTGGCAGAGGTCGCCTGGCACTTCTTCCCGACCCTATGGGAATAAGATCAAATTCACAGCATCACAACCTAGAGCTAAGCCCCAGAAAAACTCCAAACAGAGCCTTTGACTCCAATCCATTGCCCCATCATCCCACCTGCCTTTCCCCTTACCTGTGGGCCTGGCATCGGATAACATCAGATCGGTGGGTCCTCAGTGATCCGGGAGGGATACCTCATAGAGTTCATGCAAGTCCCCAACAGCTCACAATTCGTACTCACTCCATCATCACCTCCGCTTCTGGACGAGATTAAAAAAACCTCCCATATAAGGATGCTATAGAACTGGTTCCAGTACCGCAACAATGTCTAGGTTTCTATTCTCATTATATTACCATTCAGAAGGAGGAGGGAGGCCTCCATCCTATCATGGATCTCAGAAACCTGAACCAATACATTGTTTACAAAAAATTTCACATGACAACTCTACAGTCTATCCTTCCCCTTTTAGAGAAGGGAGTCTGGATGGTAACCTTGGACTTATAAAATACTTATTTCCATGTGTCTATCCATCCATCCCACAGGATATTCCTCCATTTTGCAGTCGACAATGACCATTTTCAGTACAAAGCCCTCCCCTTCAGGCTCTCTACTGCGCCTTGCATTTTCACCAAGGTAATGGTGGTCATTATGGCCCACCTTCGGCTGCAGGGCATACAATTTTTCCTGTACATCAACAATTGGTTGTTGATTGCGGAGACCGAGACAACCTTGCTCGAACACATTGCCTTAACCCTCAACACCCTATCAACCCTGGGGTTGCAGGTAAATCTAAAATTCGATGCTCCCCCCTTCCACTTAGGTGTAATTCATCGGCGCGATCCTAGACTCAACACTCTGCAGAGCTTTCCTTCCCCCCAAAAGGGCAGAGGACATTGTCACCCTCATTGGCCTCCTCAGAAGACAAAGGATGCCTTCAGTGAGGCAGATACAACGTTTGTAGTGGCTCATGGCTGCAACTACATCGGTCCTGGTCTTTGCCAGACTTCGAATGAGACCACTCCAATTTGGTTCATTCAAAAATTCCACCCCGAGTACCAACCTCAGTCCCTATGCTTCACTCTTCCAGGACACATCCTAACCTCTCTCCTTTGGTGGGAAGACAGGAAGAATCTATTGGAGGGAGCTCCATTCCACCGTCCAGACCCGGTAGTCACCCTGGCCATGAACACATCTCTCTGGGGCTGGGGAGTGCATCTTCAAGGCCTGTGTGTGGGGTCACAGTGGAACACTGCAGAGCGATGAAGAGCATCGTCTTCACTCCCTAGATGTCAAGAGGGCTCTGCTTTTCTACCTGGACAGAATGCAGCCTTTCAGAAACACCCCAGCTCTGTTCATCTCTCATGCGTTACCTTCACAGGGGAAGAAGTTATCCTCTCAGCATCTCTCCAAATGGATCATGGAGATGATCAAACTTGGCTATCTGCTCGCTAAGAAGCCACTCCTGGGTCCGCTATGAGCACATTCCACCCAGGCAATTGCAACATTTACGGCCTTCCTGTGAGGTGCATCACTTGGCGATATCTGCAATGTGGCGACCTGGGCTACTCCTCACATGTTTGTGAAGCACTACGCCCTCGACATTCATCTTCATCAGCATATGATGGTGGGATGGGCTGTGTTGCAGGCGGTGAATGTCTAGGACCTTCAGCACCCTCCTCCAGGTAGATGGTTATTGCTTTCTAGTCTCCCAGGGTGTGCTGCACAGAGACCACGAAGAAGATAAACATGTTGCTTACCGGTAACTGATGATCTTTGAGTGGTCATCTGTGCATTCACACTACCCACCCTCCTTTCCCTCTGCTTTCGGTCCTTTCCTTTTACTTTGTGACTGAGGGCGGGATAGTCGTGCCCCTCCCCTAGTCATATGCACTGAGCCTGGCACGTGATGGGGGAGCGGGCGTGAAAATTCCTTTTCCTCAACAGTTTATTTACTCAACAGCTTATACAATGGACACACATTTTGATCTTAGCCAAGCAAACCAATTATCTGGAAGCAGCACCCCCTACCCAAATGTGAACATATGAAAGAAAAAAACTTTATAACAAACTGAATAACAAACATGATGTCATTTCTTCACTAGAAAGTGTGAGACAGGAATATAGCTCTGTAGTTAAAAGCACTGTAGTTCAATAGAAATTATAGGGTGTAAAAGCATGCCTGAATATTTTAAAAGGACTGTCAGCATTTATACTGGTATCGTGATCCAGCAATAAAGATATACCTTAAATAATTTTGTGTACTGTCTCACTATAGAAAAAAGGATGATGATAGTATACAAATAATTTAGTCTACCATATAGAAGCATACTCTTTTATAAATTCTATACATCACCTGGTCTTCATTTCAGAGTGCCAGAGGGGGACCCCCTCCCCTGAGTGAATCTGTGGTTAATCTGGTTGAAACAGAGAAAGTGTCTGCCAGGTAAATAAAAAAGTCCTAAAGGGCAAACACTAAAGCTCTTGTCAGTTTTGCCACCTGTCTATTTGACTATTAGGAATATATCACTGAATAAACATCAGGTTGTGGCCCATGTTTAATTTCACTTTGCTGAAAACTGGAAGAGCTAAGTGATATCATAATGCTCCAGATATGTCATTTTTTCTAATTAGAAGGTCTCTTATTTACTTCCATTAAAAAACCCCCAAAACACCATTTTCCACTTTCAAGTCTTGGAGAGCCAACTTCAGAATACAGCAGAAGGTCTTGGTTTCATCTGTAGCTTGCTTCACCTCCAATATGTAACAGCAATAAAACAAAGTTATGAAAGCCACTTCTCACTAGGTTCACGGAAAGCCAAAAGACAATTTAAAAATGTACACTGCTTTTGGGAGATGTTCTGACTCAAGTGTTGATAAATCTCCATGAGAAGGATATAACACAGTATAGAGGCCATTCAGAAATTAACTAGCCACAATCAAAACCACATTTCTTTGTTTTTTTCATATCTTTAATATACTGCATTGGTTTGGTAAAATAATGACGGTAATCTCTGGGAGTCATTAGAATGACGTATTTGGGCCCAAAATGGACTGGTTCTTTTTTACACTTGCACAACGAACAGCAGGGAAGTGTCAAGAAAGGAGTTGTGTACTGCTTCTTTAAGAGGCTATCCCAGTGCTTCTCAGTCTCCCCACCAGCAGCCTTCAAAAGTGCAGGGCCTACAAAGAATCTGCAGAACCAGGCCAGGACAATCCTTGCCTAGAGCTTTAGCAACATCTTAGTTAAGTATTGTTATTCTTTATTGCAATAGCCAAGTTACCTGCCCTACAGTTACTATTAATAAAGAGACCGTCATCAAAACGGAACTGGGTGTTTGTTGTTTGCTCCACTACACAAAATGTGGCAACAAGGATGGGATCCCACTGCTATTAAAACACTCAGGAAGCTGTGGAAATAAGTTGAGATCAAACTATCATGTTCCTTGCCTTCCACATTAGTGCTCCCACCTCTTGGGACTCTTATGCAGAAAGATTGTTACTATCTACAAGCTAATAAGATCAAAGGGACAGAACAAAAGTGTGCAATTTTAGCCCCAGTCACACTGGGGGAAAACGTGCAGCTGAAGTGCGGCTTTTTTGAACCGCATCAAAAGAGACATGCAGTGGCGGGATCAGAGAGATCCCCCGAGCCGCCGCACAGTTGCTCCCTGGCATGATCAGGTGCCGGGGGGAAGCCATAGATCAGGGAGCGAGGTAGCCCGCTGTGCATGTGCGTGCCTGCGCAGTTTGACCAGGGGGCTCACATGCTGCTAGAGACGGGCACGCCGGCAATCACACGGCCACCCCTGCTGCGGATTTTCAGGTAAATAGTAGTGTTTTGTAGGGGTTTTTTAAATCCACATCTTCGGCCGGAAAAGACGGATCGGGGACAGGTACGCGGCACTTCCCAGATCTTGCGGTGTGATCACGTCTGCTTGATGTGCCCCCAATCCGTCCCTCTTGCGGATCAAAGCCTCCTGTGTGACCGGGGCCTGTATTGACTGTCTGTGGAGCAAAAACCTTTTGCTATTGTTCATTCTCTGACGGCACCTGATGCACCAAGTAGAAAAACCTATAATGAACTGATAGCTCTGTTGAAGAGACCTTTTTGCCCAATACGATCTGTTACTCTACAGAGGTTCTATTTTTTAAGCATGATCAGGGAGCCAATGAAAATATAGCAGAATACATTGCAGAGCTCTGTCACCTTGCAGAACATTGTGAATTTGGGGGTCTTCTGGAAGGCTTGTTATGAGATCAGCTTATCTGTGGAGTTAATGATGAGGCCATCCAGCAGTGCCTTTTCTCTGAACAGAATCAGACTTTTGCTGCAGCACAGCAACAAGCATTAGCAGCTGAAGCCACTTCATGTAATGTCAGATAAATTCATAACAGGCACCCCATTGACACCCACATTCTCCAACAAACCCTGGAATCAGATGAGGAGCAAGTACAGAGGCTCACATCTACATCAGTGGGATTATATAAGTCAAGTAATGCATCTTCATGTTTAAACTGTGGAGGGCAACCAAAATGAAATGAATGCAGATTCAGGAATGCTGAGTATCACGCTTATCAAAAAAGGGGTAACATAGAAAGAGTTTAAGAGTCAGGTAGCACCTTAAAGATTAACAAAATTTGTGGTAAGGTATGAGCTTTTGTGAGAAACTGCTCACTTCTTGAGATGCAGCTAGAATGTGAGTTCATCTGTCCTATATATTGGAAAGTGGAGTGATTTTGGATGCCACATGACATTAGCAGGATAGGAATGAAAAACACCGTGCAAAAGTTCAACTCCTTTATATATCCAATAAACACTCTTTAAAAGTTATGTTTGTCTCATTTGTCAACCAATCATTTAATAGGATATAAGGCATTGCCCATATTAGAAATCCACACACTCTTTTTCATGTATATCACCCCAGTGTGTACAAAATGCTAAGCATACGCAATCAAATTCATAAACATGAATTAGAACAAATATATCTAAATGGAATTGCTTAAAGGTCCTACAACCAGAAAATACCATTCAACATAGATAACACCTAAATGGAAAATTCCGAAATAAACCAAATTAGAAAAAGTGGAACCTGCTGTTTCTATGTACGTAACATCCAGTAGTTGCAGATCAATCATAGCTGTGACTTAATGAGCACCCAGTTGAAGCCTGTTTCAAAAGTCTTCCTCAAAAGTCACAAGCTTCTCCAATGTGGTCAGATTCAATAAATTTCTCCAGTCTGATCTGACTTATTCTGGAAATAATGACAAGTTTGTATAAAAATACCACACAACTGCAAGAATCATATATATTCAGTCAAAATTGTATCATTAAAAACCTACCCTATCTCCACATTTATGTGCTCATATTATGACAAACCAATCCAGAAACCTTCCATTAGGACCGCAGTCCTCCCGTTTCTAATGTTTGGTGGAAAGGTTCTCAAAAATTTGAAACCGTTTCATCCTTAAAAACCTTTCCCTAGAGTTAACTTCTTGCAGCTGCACTTACATTCTCAAGAGAATTAAAGGTACAATGCCCTAATTCAAAATTGTTCAGAAGCCCTAGAGAGCATTCAGATGAGCAACCGATTTCTGAGAGGGCCAATTTTCATAAGAACATAAGAGAAACTAATGTTGGATCAGGCCAAAGGCCCACCCAGTCCAACACTCTGTCACACAGTGGCCAAAAATACCAGGTACCATCAGGAGGTCCAGCAGTGGGGCCAGGACACTAGGAGCACCAACAGAGCATCACTTGTCACAAACATAAGAACATAAGAGAAGCCAATGTTGGATCAGACCAGTGGCCCATCCAGTCCAACACTCTGTCACACAGTGGCCAAAAATACCAGGTGCCATCAGGAGGTCCAGCAGAGGAGCCAGGAGGTCCACTAGAGACCCTCCCACTGTTGCCACCCCCCAAAGCACCAAGAATACAGAGCATCCCTTGCCCCAGACGGAGAGTTCCTATCTATACCTTGTGGTTAATAGCCACTGATGGACCTCTGCTCCAGATGTTTATCCAATTCTCTCTTGAAGCTGTCCATGGTTGTAGCTGCCACCACCTCCTGTGGCAGTGAATTCCATGTGTTCGTCACTCTTTGGGTAAAGAAGGACTTCCTTTTATCTGTTCTAACCTGACTGCTCAGCAATTCCATTGAGTGCCCACGAGTTCTTGTATTGTGAGAAAGGGAGAAAAGTACTTCTTTCTCAGCCTGCTCTGTCCCATGCAAAATCTTATAAACCTCAATCATGCTGTCATTTCTCCAAGCTAAAGAGCCCCAAGCATTTTAACCTTTCTTCATAGAGAAAGTGTTCCAACACTTTTATCATTCAAGTTGCCCTTTTCCGCACACACACCCTGACATCACGGGAAGTATGGCAACCTGGCAAGAAAGAGAGAAAGAGAAAGAGAAAGAGAAAGAGAAAGAGAGAGAGAGAGAGAGAGAAAGAAAGAAAGAAAGAAAGAAAGAAAGAAAGAAAGAAAGAGACAGAGAGAGAGAGACAGAGAGAGAGAGAGAGAGAGGGAGGGAGAGAGAGAGAGAGAGAGAGAGAGAGAGGGAGACAGAGAGAGAGAGAGAGAGAGGGAGGGAGACAGAGAGAGAGAGAGAGAGAGGGAGGGAGACAGAGAGAGAGAGAGAGAGAGGGAGGGAGACAGAGAGAGAGAGAGAGAGAGGGAGGGAGACAGAGAGAGAGAGAGAGAGAGAGAGAGGGAGAGAGAGAGATGGGGAGGGAGGGAGGGAGGCAGGGAAGGAAGGAAGGAAAAGTGGGATGGAGGGAGGGAAGGAAAGAGGGCAAAAGAGATGGGGAGGAAGGGAGGGAGGGAAATAGGGCAAAGAATGGGAAGGAGAGAGAGAAAGAGAGAGAGAGATGGGGAGGAAGGAAGGAAGAGAAAGAGGGAGAGAGGGAGGGAAAGAAGAAAGCAGGCAGGCAGAGAAAGGTGGCGGGCAGGTGGGGGCACTTTGGAGGTCTTTCTCTGCTGGCACACCTTGGCGCACCAGCAGAGAAAGGCGGCGGGCGGGCAGGGCCCTCCGGAGGTCTTTCTCTGTCGGCGCGCTTCAGCGCACAGGCAGAGAAAGGTGGCGGCGGTGAATGGCTGGCGGGCGAGGCTCTCCAGAGGTCTTTTTCTGCCCGTGCCCCTTGGTGCACGGGAAGAGAAAGGCGGGGGGGGTGCTCCAGAGATCTGGGGCGACGGCACGCGTGCCCACAGAGCGGGTTTACCTAGACCCACAGTGAAGTTGAAGCTTCTATGGAAAGTTGACTTTATTACTTTCCATTAATTACAGTATATCTAAAAGAAAACCAATTTGATTTTTAAAAAAATCTCACAATCATTTTATTTTTTGCTGTTGAAACTATTATTTGAAATAAGTAAGAACCGTCTGGGGCTTTCTTCTGGAGAATACTTGAGTTAAAAGAAGATCTTAGATTTCACAAGCTGAACAATACAAGCTGAAAAGTATAATTTTTCTATGACAAAATAATAGGAACCTGGCAGTCTCTAATGATTCTGCTCCAGCAAAAGTGTTAATCACAGCAGATTGCTATTCAAACGGAAAAAGATATCTTCAGAAGTGGTTTTTAGAACACTCGTTTGAATTGAGGAAAATAGCAGGTGTTTAAACCACCTCACAGATGCATGCATAGGAGGCAAAATTCAGACAAGGCACAAAAGTTAAGTAACTGTACTGAGGGAGGGGCAACATCTGAATTCAGCATTATAATAATTCTTAATTCTGTTAAAAGAAAACTCAAAATCTGCTAGTGAAATATAGCATACCAATTTGCAGTCTCTTACAATGCAGTCCTAAACAGTTACTGCCTTTTAAGTTCATTGAAGTTAGTAGGCTTTTAGTAGAAGTGTTTGCTTTCTTTCTTAATGATGGCAATGTGACTGAGGGGTGGTACTTTTAAAAAAGCATAATTTTTTGTATTGTTATTATATCCTGGTTGTAAGGATAGTCAGGCTACATGTTCAGTGGCCTATTGTGATGTGTTTGCAGAGCCTGTATTTATGCATATTCAGATATCACACTGAGTATGGTTGCAGTAGAGGAATTGTTCACCATCTTTGTCTATAGCAGTTGCGTGGATAAGTTCTATAGATTTAATCAGAATATGGCAATGTAGTTATGGGAAGTGGGTACACAACCCTTGTTGTCCCTCTAGCCCTCCATCATCGGTTTTGCAATAAAAGCTCTTCCACCAGGCTTTTGAGTAGGAGCCGCCGCCCCCACTATATCACCATCGCTGTGGGTTGGAAGAGGCCCTGAGAAAAACACCTGAACCTGAACATGAATGGAGCCTTAAACCGTCTACCAGGAACTTCGGGCATATATTCTGTCATCTTTGGACTCTGAAGACACTGAGCACTTTGTTGAAATTAGGATTTTTAAATATGTATTGTATGTTTTTAAATTATATGTATATTGTGTTTTATCATGGCAAGGCTTTGCCTTGCCCTTGTAAGACTCCCTGAGCCCATGGGGAGGGTGGGGTATAAATACAATAAATAAATAAATAAATAAATAAATAAATTTTTCTCAGTTTCCCTGCCTCCCAAAAGCACTTTGTGTCATGTGGTATTTTGTTCATGAGGATGTTCAACTCACTGAATCAGCTTTTGGGGATAATAAGAGGGTGCTTGGAGAAGAGGACAGCAGGAACAATCTCCAGTCATGAGCCCCTTCCACAGTTTGTAGTATGCAAATCCTATATTTTACTAGGAATGGGCATGAACCGTGAAAATGCAGTTTGGTTCAGTTCATGGTTTCTGGCGTGCCCAGTTCACAAACCATGACCCATCATGAACTTTTAGGAGCTAAACAAACTGGTTCAGTTCATGAGTTTTGTGATTCGGTAAAATGCCCTTCTCCCCAGTGGGCTAGAGACACCAAACTCACAGGGGATCTCTAGATGACTCTCCTCTACTGCCTTCCAAGTTTGGTGAGGATTGGACTTATGTGGTCCAAGTTAGAGCCCCCCCTGGGGACATCAAGTTCACAGGGGACCTCCCCTGGATGCTCCTCAACATGCCCTCCACATTCCACCCCCCATTGCTTTGAAGTTTGGTAAAAAACTGGATTGAGCAAAGACAATCTATCTGGAAATGTATCCGTCTATGAAGTGCTATGAACCACCATGAACAGCTTGAAATTTCATGTCAGTTGCCCTGCCATGAACTTCACTTTGCGAACCGCGAACTGACCAAACTTCACCACTAACTTTAGTTCATAAACTGGTTCGTGCCCATCCTTATATCTTACTAAGGTGGTGGAAATTGCCATCAAGTCACAGCTGATTTATGGTGATCCCGTAGGGCAGGGGTGTCAAACGTAAGGCCCACAAGCCAGAAGCGGCCCACCCATGGCTTTAATCAGGCCCACAGTTCTTTTCTTTGCCCCCTCCTCTCCTCACCATTTGACGCTTGAGGCTGCCGAAGTTCCCAGCTTCCTCCGTCTTGTCTTTGCCTTCTTCGGCAGGAAGCTCTTCTGGGCTTGCAAAGTTACAAAGAAAATACAGAATGGATTTTTCCATTAAGGTCTCTCTAAGACTACTCTAGGTTTGTTTCCAGCAATAGAAACAGTGCTCTGGGATTGGAATGACAGGGCATAGAGTGAAATGACAGCCACTGGGAGTAGCAGCAGCATTCTGGGAATGGAATTCCATTCTGGGGCCCTCATTCCAATCCCAGAACGCTTCTGCTACTTCCAGGGACTGTCATTTGGTAGCTGTCATTCCAGTCTCAGAGTAGGGCCTTAATGGGAAATCCATTCCACATTTTATTTGCAACTTTGTCTGTGCTGCAATGTATTTCAATGGAGTGGAGTTCAAGAAGTTTCACTTTCCAGTGTTTGTATAGTTGGAGCTGTTGCTTGATGGAGTTGTCTCCTTGCAAATACAGGATTGATGTTTTGAGCCAGTTTGTCTCTGCTGAATAGACCTGAGAACGGGTGCCTGAGTGAGTACTCTAACCTGGGAACCCACAGCCAAAGGGGAACAATACACTGGAGAGCCACTGCCACTCTGAGCAGACCTGGGGGGTGGGGAGAAGCTTGCAATGCCCAGCCATTTTATGTTCCTAGGCTCAAAGCATTTTATATTTTTAGTTTCTACTGTGATCCTTGTGTTTTTTCTGGATGTTTTATTTTTAAAATTGCATTGTCAAACCCCACTATTCCCCCCCCTTTCCATTTTAGGCAGGCATCTTGGGGGGGGGGAGGTTTGGGAAGGTGTCAGTTATCAAAGATTGTTAAATAAACAAAACATTGCAAGAGTTTTAAGCATATTTGTATTTTAAGTAAAAAAAAATTAATATCTTTAATTGTGTTTGTATCTTTTATAAAGTCTATATCTCTGCTACCTGGCATTACATTTTATGACATGCATGGCCTGGCCCACAAAGTCCCATTTATGTCAGATCCGGCCCTTGTAACAAATGAGTTCAACACCCCTGCCATAGGGTTTTCAAGGCAAGAGACATTCAGAGGTGGTTTGCCTAAACACCACTGCATGCCTTGCAGGAAAATCTGCCTTCCAGAATGGTGAACTCAGGTGCTCATTAGTCTTGTTGATGTGTAATGAATAAGTGGCTATTCACTACACTTCTACAAGACTCACAGGCAGGGGTAATTTCCTGCAGGAGCGCACAGGAGTAAAGAGCCCAGGAGGTGGGCACATGCAACAAGCCCCACCCCCTGCTCCCAGCAGCCCTCAGTCAGAGCAAGAAGCAGCCAGGTAAGTTGCAGAGCTTCCCCCAGCCCCCTGGTCCAAAACAGTCCAGTGGCCCCTTTAAGACCAAGTTTTATTCAGGTACAAGCTCTCCCTCCTCTGCAAGGACAGATCTGCACGTGTCCCCCCCCCCCCAATAGCTAGCAATCCAAAGGTGTCCAGTGGAGCCTGAGCGGTGGGTGTTGCCTTCTGACACACTTCCGGTGAGGTCAGGGGGTGCGGCATATGCAAAGAAGTTATGCTAATGAGCTATGCTAATGAGCTCCTGCACCTCTTTTTCTACAAAATGACCCCTGCTCACAGGCACCCGAGTTTACCATTCTGAAAGACAGATTTCAATGCTATTTAATTAGGTTGTTACTATGGGTTAGATCTAGCCTAGCATTTTCTGCTGATTCCTTGCCGAAGTTTTCTCATCCCTCAGGAACCACATTTAGGGGCATGTTGGACTGTAGTGGATGAAGAGAAGTAAGAGTTGCACTTCTGTCAGCTGTAATTTTCAGGGGGATACACACCTATGCTTTCATTTTCTGTAGTATCTGGAATAAAATATGTATTTCACCATTTTTATGACCCAGACTGACTAAACCACAGTATGTAGTTATCAAGTTATCAAGTTAACAGGTTATCTCTGCTAAGTGGTTGCCTGCTTGGACAGAAAGATGTAATACAAAGAGTAATGGCCCATGGGGCAGGTTGCTAGCAGATTACCAGTTTTTGCCAATGAGTTCTTGTGAACAGGATGGCAGAATCCTCAGACCTTTGCAGAGGACTTTAGGGGGTGACTACAAAGACCCTTGCCATGAGACTTCAGCATCAAGGATAGCAGCACCCATTGTGGTCCTTCCGATGCATTCTAGTATTTTGTTTATTTTTATTTATTTTTAAAAATTATATGCCACCTCTCTCTGTCAGGCAGTCTCCAGGCGGTTAAAACATTAACAAATCTCATTTTAAAAATATAATCCAAATAAAACTAGAAAACAGCCCACAAACTAAATCCAATGAACTAAAAGCCAAGCAGAAGAGCTCTGCTTTATAGGCCCTGCAGAACTTAAATAAGTCACACAGGGCCCATGCAGCTTGTTCCACCAGTACAGGGCCACCACAAAGAAAGCCCTTGTCCTGGAGGATGCCAGGTAAATGTCCCAGGGGCCAGGTACCACAAGCAGGTTGTGAGTTGAAGAATGCAAGTTTTTATTTATTTTTATTTATTTTTCAAATTTATATTCTGCCCTCCCCGCAAATGGGCTCAAGGCAGATCACAACTACAGTTGGGCCATTCGATCACACAACACAATAATAAATAATCAGTTAAAACATTAAAACAAGCATTAACACATTTTGTGGGAAACGTGTAAGAAGAGACAGTCCACTAAGTATGTAAGTCCCATACCATTTAGGGCTTTAAATGTAGTCACCAGCATTTTGAATTTGATCCAGAATTCAATTGATGACTAGTGCAAGACAGGATAGATATAACATCTCCAAGGAGAACCCATCGGTAATCTTGCTGCCGCATTCTGGGCTGCCTATAATTTCTGGAGCACATTCAAGGGCAGCCCTACATAGAGTGTATTACAGTAGTCTAGGTGGGAGGTGGCTATGGCATGAATCACCATGGGCAGTTTGGTGTAGTGATTAAGAGTGCAGACTCTAATCTGAGAGAACCAGGTTTGAGTCCCCACTCTTCCACACACAGCTGCTGGTGTGATGTTGGGTCAGTCATAAGTTCTTTCAGAGCTGTTCTCTCAAGGGCAAGTTCTCTCAGAGGTCTCTCAGCCCCACCTGCCTCACAGGGTGTCTGTTGTGGGGAGGGGAAGGGAAAGGGATTGTAAGCTGCTCTGAGACTTCTTTGGGTAGTGAAGTGTAGTGTATAAATCCAAACTCTTCTCTTCTTCTTCTAAAGTGGAATGGGACAGATATGGAGACACTCAGCGGGCCTTGCGCAAATAGAAAAATGCCATCCTCATCACAGCTGAACCAGCTTGTCCAAGGATGAGTCAAGCCAACCCCCAAGCTCTTAACAGAGTCCACTAATGAAAGTTGGACCTCATCAAGAGCTGGGAGTTGAAGGCCCTGGCCCCCTCCCAGCCAGATGATCTCTGTCTTAGATGGAGTTAGAGGGAAACAAGATCTATCTTACCTCTTGTTATGTACTAAGATGGCCGCGGTGGCACTAGCCAGGCCATGTGGTCAAGCAGACCTTCGGTCCCTAAAACAATAGCCACTGTGGATCCTAGTGTGCACCAATAAGGTTGCCCGGATCCTGATATAGACTTATTATAGACTGGGTCTTGTAAATACAGCCTATCACAGGAATTGGGGGGGGGTGCTGGGTGTGAGTGTGGACACGCATATAAGTCGGCCTCGTTCTGGCTAGTTTATCCTTAGTTCTGATGTAATCCAATAAACTTGAGCTGATTTCACTATGCTATGCCTGGAACTCCACTACATTATACCTCTTCAGCAATGCTGAGAATTCATCACCAAATGAATCACTGTTGGAGATAAATATAGGAAGTATTTAAATACAAAGAGACAGACAAAAGCAGCTAGTCACAGTTAATCCCAGAGAGAAATGGTAATGGTAGAACTTTGCTGTTTGTTCTCTCTCTTGAGGCTGATAAATATTGCTACAACACTTGAATAAATGACTGATTAGGAGAACCCTCCATCTGGCTGGACTTTAATTTCCAGTTCCTGGAGTGCAAAGAGATTGTACTCTCTACTAAAAGCCACATCAATTAACAGAATAAAAATTTAAGCTCTGAAGTAAAAGAGAAATCCTTAAAGTCCAATCTGGCCGACATTTCACTATAAAGATCCAAGCAGTGCTCTATAGCAACACTGTATTTTCCTTAGAACAGTTTTAAGAGTCATCTATTTCTTACTACCTCCAGGGGACACATTGAGCAGATTAAGAGTACAGTGCAATAAAGAAGCTACCTGTATTTAAATGGCTTGCATCCAGTTTCCTAGTGAATAGAAGGCCACAGTCCAGACAGAACTGCAGAATAGTTTTCTCATATAATGTGCAGCCCTCCCTCCAAAATCAAACTGCAGCTCTATTGAATGTATTGTTTCATTAAAGATAGACAACCCCAGCATAAGTCCGTGGTTCATATTTCTTGTTCTCATATGTGTTAGATACAAGACTTGAAGCAGCAGGTGAACAGTGATAACAGCTATATTGAACAGAAGTCAGAAGAACCAGAATGAGACAAACAACAGAGCAACAGGCTCCTTTTTAAACAGTCCAGGCTTGGCAAGCCACGCCCACATGTCAGATAACATCCAATCAGATACTGTACATAAAGACCAATCACTTTGCTCCAGAACTTCCCTTGTTCTGATAGGTCAGTTTACAATACCTTGCATCAGACTCAAGCTCAATACATAGAACATTCCATTCCATACATAACAATATGGTCACTTAGAAGAGATCCCACGGACGCATATGTTTTTTTTTTGGGGGGGGGTCTGCAACCCAGTGAGAACACTGTAACATGTCCTTTGTAAATGTTTGCATTGTTTGTCTATCACTAACTGGTTGGTAGACAAGTTCTGCGGTCAGCTGACTGATCCTCCAAGTGAAAAACCCAGCTACCACTTCTTATGAGCAGAGCAACAGAAAAGTAGTATGGATGGCTGCTCCAATGAGACACTTAGATAGGAAATGGCAAAAAGGGGAATGATCAGAGAAGTTGCTAAAGGATCATGTCAAGAGAATGAGAAGAAAGGAAACAAGCAGGTATGCTCTGGCCAAAACAAAAGCTGAGGAGTAGGATGATTCCAACAATGAAACCATTGTTTCCAGCAATGGTGAATGCTATATGTAAGTTATTGGCCAGTTAACATAGAGGAATTTCACATTACCCTTTTAAACCCGTTTTGAAGCCATTTTTGATCCATCATGGAGTAAACAGGTATAGGGCTGCCATTTCACACGTGGCTTTCCCCTTCCGGTAAAGAGCTGGATCTGAAGCGGTTTGCCATTTCAGACTGCACCACTTTTTCCCGCTTTTTCCTCACCATTTTTCGCCCGCGCGGGGGATCTCCAGCTTTTTGGGGGGGAACGTTCTCTTTATAGCGCTATAGCACTATAACAAAACACTCCAGGCATTCCAATGGGGTTGATATACTGCTGTTATAGCACTATAAAACAAACATTTTTAAAAAAAATCCGGAGATTGCCCACGCGGTCGAAAAGCGGCGGGAAAAAGCATATCGGAACTGGGAGAGGAAACTGAAGACTACTTGGAAGCGGTTGACAGGTAAAACGCTTCAGTCCCATTTCCTAAACAGGACAGAAGCATTTGTGTCTGAAATTACAAATATATTCCGGTAGGGAACAGGTTCTAAAATGGTTCTGTCTGAAATGACAGACCAGAAACCATTTGGGAACCGTTCCTCTTCTGGATTATATCGTCTGTCTGAAATTCCTGATATTCACCAATTTGGAAAATTTCACATATGGAATATAGCCCTGTCTTTGAAAACATTACCGTGAAAACAACATAAAATTAGTGATGGATTAAGCATCTTCTGCTTGAATTTGATTGCAGAAGCAATTTTTCTTTTTTAAAAAATACATGCATTACTTACACCCTCAATGGGAAATATTCTTTATGCTTAGGACAAAGCACCAGTCCAGAATTCAACCACTGGCTTCCTCCCTTGTCCTCCACCTATGCAGCCTATCCACAAGAGCTTAGGGCTAATGCTCAGAAAATAGTGTTTTGTTCTTTTTGTAGTGGCTTACCCATTGTGGCTTCCTGATCCTATGTGTGTGTGTGTGTGAGAGAGAGTTTATGAAATGGTTGAAACTGGATAATAAATGCTCCGAATATGTGCATTCTCACATGTCTTGTCTGTGGAAGAAGGTATTGCATTCAATACACAACCATAAACCATATACTGTTCTTTTTGCCCAGTGACTCTTAGAATATGCCAGCAGCAGCAACTGCCTAGTGTCATGATGAATACCATAGACTATTCAGAAACAGCACATACATTTAAAATGAAGCTCATTTTAAATTGCAAACATACAAATGGGGATTCAACACAGTTTACAATATTCTCCTTTCCTTCAATTTATCCTCCCAATAACCATGTGTTGAGAGAGGACAACTGGTCCAAGGTTGCCCAGCTTTCATGGAAGTAGGGATTTGAACCAGATTTTAGCCTATTACTCTAACCACTCTACATTGAATTCAGGGGTGGATTGACCATTAAAGCTACCCTATGGATCCACCCCAGCCCCAAAGTAGGGGTGGCCCTCACTCTGCACTGGGGGAGGTGGAAGGGGTCAGCACAATCTCTGTGGGTGGGCAGGCAGTCCTGCCTAGCCCCATGCTGAGCAGCAGGATTGAAGACAAACCTAGCCCCAAGCAGCAAAGGAAACACCCATCAAAGCTACACATGGCAGCCTCATTCTCTCACTCTCAGTGGGCCAAGTCTGGGAGCAGGCCTCTTTTCCTGGGCCATTCTTTACTCTCAGTTTGTTCCTGATTGAATTCCTTTGAGTGGGTAGCTTGCTCAGTTCATATACAATGAAACAGAAAAAATTTCTTGGACTGGGAGGAAGTCCGAAATCCATTAAATTGGAAATCTTTCCATTCAAGCTCAGTTGAAACGAATGGGAACTGTGAAGGGACATAATTACTCTCCAGAGCTACTTGCATTCATTCACAATGATGATTGCTTGTGCAAGAGAACTTCCCTTTGTAATGTGCCTTTCATCTGTAACTAATGAAAATGGAAAATATTTTTTTTCCTTTTATGTGAAAGGGTTGACTCTTCTTTCATTTCATGGATGCAAATTAGCAGGAGCTCAATTGAAAAGGGGCCAGCCATAGCCACTGTGCATTCCGCATGCATTTTACTCATTACATTGGATTTTGCCTAGAGAATTTCTGATGCACATAGGCACTGAATGCCATCCCCAAAGCACTGTCAAGAGAAATAAATACTTCAGGAATGATTGACTTGGGGAAGAAATACACACACACACATAGAGATGATAAAGATAGAAGCAGCACACACATTTATTTTCAGATAAATAGCCTAAAATCTGTGACTAATACTCCCTGGGGATCTAGAAGGATCATAGGCTTTTGCTAACTGGAAATAGAGTGCTTTTCTGCTTTGAGCACTGTGGGAACTTTCAGGGACTGGGGGGTAATACTGCAAGCAGATAAACAAGGCTTAGTATTTATTTCTCAGGAAGATCATTTAATATCCAGTCCTCTGAATGCCAAAATGCTTGATGCTTCTTACACATTCTGTGAACATTTTTGAAAGTTATGGTATTAACATATTATTAAATAGCTGTGGGATGTTAATAGAGAATGCATAGCTATAAAGCTGTCAATGGTGCCCAGTCCAGCCAAGGCTAAGGACCATTGACTGGAAGGGCTGCAAGCACAACAAAATTACAAAATCCTAGTGTGTGGCTGCCTGCACACTAGTTTGGTAGGCTATCACTAGCCCTTTTTAACTATCCCAATGGCTTATAAGAAAAAGGGTAAGGTCCTAGGCTACCTGGGATTTAATCAGAAAGTTGACCCTGCAGGGTAGACCTGCAGAACAAGTCCCCAAACAAAAGACAAGTTACCTGGTAGGTGGTCACTGGGTCTAAAACAGTGGAATTAAATTGAGGTCAGTTGAAGGGAAAAATCAGAACCAAGTAAAATATAACTATATAGTCAGAGGCCTGCCTACCTGAAGGACCGCCTTTCCCTGTATGTTCCCCAGAGAGCACTGAGATCTGGAACTCAAAACCGCCTGCCCCCCCAGTCCTAGGGATGCCAGGTTGGTGGCAACTAGGACCAGGGCGTTCTCCCTGGTGGCGCCAATGCTTTGTAAGAACTAGTTGCAAGGCCCATTGTGGGAAGAGATGCAACGAGCCCAATAGAGAGGTAGCTGAAGCCCCCCCCCCCACGGTTTGGTGAAGGAGAGCGCCACGGCCCCCTGGCCATGAAGGACGCACCTACCAGGCACTGGAGTGGCGGCGAGGGATCGAGTGCCAGTGGGGCTGGGGGGGCAAGGCAGTCACTGTGAGCATGGTGTCGCCGTGACCCATTGCTGGGCATGGAGGGTGAGCAAGTCACCGCTGCCACCACTTCCGCCTCTTCTCTGCCGCGGCTCACCGTGGGTGGAGTGGGGGGGCAAGCGAGGGAGGCCTTCTTGGGGCCATGGCCCAAGGAAGCCAGTGGCACATCCAATTGGCGGTGGTGGCAGTGAGAGGATCCACCTCACAGGCTAGCCAGGCACAGTGTTTGTGGGGGGAAGAGTGGTGGTGGCATGAGGGCCCCCCGCTCAGCGTCGTATCTCGGCCAGCTGCCATCCATGAGGGGAATGAGGGCTGGGCCCACACTGCCAACCCCCTGGCAAGCTCCTTGGCCTGAGGGGTGGTGGAAGGGGTCAGCACAATCTCTGTGGGTGGCCGGGCAGTGTCAGTGTCAGGGCCACCTCAAACGCTCCGTGGGCCAATGGGGCACCAGCCCCTGTGCGAACGTAGGCTGGGTAGTGAGGCGGTGGGCATTGAAGGCATTCAGCCGCCGGAGCATCCATCCCACCCGGCGGCTCCCTTGAGACTAAGGGAGAGTCGCTGCCCGGCGGGTCTGTGGGTGGGACAGAGGCGACGGAGGGAGCAATGCAGGCAGGGGATTGGCCCCCCTCCTGAGCAACAGACCCAGGACCCAAAGGAGCCTCTCACACCAAAATGCTTTTATATATATGAAGAGATAACTGTCAGCTAGGCCTCTATGCTGCCATGGAGTGTGTGGGGGCGTGTCTCTGGAATTTTAGGTTTCTTTTCACTGTGCCTTCTGCCTTTCTTTATCTCTGTAACATGAGCGTATTGGCCTTGGTGTCTAGCAGTACCTTTCTGTTGGGAAACTTGACCCGTTAGGTTTGGCAGGCTTTTACCTATTCCTTGATGGGCTCCAAGCCATCAGGGGGACACTCTTGAATGGGGTATATCTGCTGGCTTCATGTGTTTACTATCAGTTCTAAGACAAGATGACTAAAGATAAACTGCATACTTCAACATCTCACTAAACTTTACTTCTTTGCATGAAAGTTGTTGGGAACTGATTGCTGCAGGGGTCTGAGAATAACAAGGTCAGCTTGCTCTGCTTAACAGTGTTTCTTTCTGTTTCTGGGAACTCACGCCAGGTGATACTTGAGACCCGAACCAAAGACTTCAAAATGCCCAAAATTTCTAGGGAACCACTTTCTTCACAAAAGCAATTTGGGTTATTGGAGAATTAGAGACTGCAGTCAAAAAATTGATAAACCACAATTTTGAGGAAATTCTGTTTTAGTTTGCCCCACTGAATCAGTAGGAGTAAAGTTTATGGTAGATCTGCCCCCTTGCTACTTTGTCAATCAGGTGAGAACTGGAAAGCTGTTCATACCTTCATATGGAGGTCTGTTTTCTGCTCCTCACCATTAAAAGTCTTAATTCCCCCTTTTCTCACTTACTACTCTTTCACAGTCTAGGCACTAATGGCTGCTTTATGTAAATTCATTTTTGTCCCTGGGTACAAAACTAAAGGGCAAAGTCCAAGCATGTTGCATCAGATGTGAAGTTTGCATCCATGGGTATTTGATCATTTTAAAACCACAAAGAAACATGATTTGGGGAAGGAATAAGTCCCCTCTCCTATCTATTTGTGCACAGGAAAATACTTTGTTAAAAAATGTGTGAACTTCCCATCTGATGAGACATGCACATACCTTGGGCTCTGCTATTATACCCAGGTACAAGTACAAATATTTAATATGAACTGGCCTGAAGTGTTCAACTCATATACAGTGAGCTTAGTACAAGTTTACTGCACTTAAATACTGTTAAATGCCACAACCTTTTTGCCAAGGAGACTTTGCTACAGCAGAGGGAAAACTGTTAGAAGAAGGCTTCCTTTATCAGGGTAAAGGAAGACTCTTACTTAGTGCAAAGGAATCCATTAATGCAGCTCCATGCATTTGATTCATTTCGGCTTAGATTCACCATGAATGCAGTCCTATGAATTGATTTCTGTGGGCTTAGACTGGAGTAACTACACTGCAGGAAGTTTAGGCTGCAATCCTTTCCAAAGAAAACCCCCACCAAATAACATGGGACTTACTTCTGAGCAGACCTGCTTAGGATTGCTCCATTAGTTAGTTCTCTTATTCAGGTCATTATTACCCAGCCTATTAATATATCTCATAAGGCTTTTTGAGCATAAACAAAATAAAAATGGTAAAGCACTTTGTACATTGAGTCATCTGATTGAAATGATCCACAAAAATGAGTGATGCTATCTAGAATCGTTAATCAGGAAAGCAATTCTGAACAGTGATACAGAAACTTATTAATAACAGAAGACAGTCATCCTCCAAACCAATCTTTATAATTTGACATGGAAATAAAAGATACCTATTAAACATGTAGAGGCTTTTACTGAAATGAATCTTCGGGATATTTAGTTGGCCATGATCCAGTCTAATGATTGGTTACTTCGCAGAGCTATAACAAAATAAGTTATCTTAATTAAAAAATATAGCCTTGTGAACTTTTTTTTTAACATGGCATGTTCCCATTAGAATGTTCAAGGCAAGAGAGGCAATACCTGAGATTGTTCCAAAATGTAACAGCTACATTCTAACATTTCAGGAATGTTCTGACCATGTGGCTCTTGACAGAGTTATAATCAATAAGACTTTAAATGCTCAGACCTCCCTCATCCATCTTTCTCAGAACAATTAATGAATCCAAGTTCTAAATGGTAGAGCTGAGCCTAATTTTCATGTGGAAATCTGCACATTTAATGAGGAATTCTAGTGATTGTGCAGACTGTCTGGCCCCTAAGACCAGCTTGGGAATGCTCCTGAACCATGGAAGCAAGGCAGGGCCGGCCCCAGCTTATTTTGCCCCCTAGGTGGGGATCCCTTCTGGCGCCCCCCCCCCCACCGGGGCCCCCCCCCATTTAAAAAAAATGCATTTTAGGAAGAATGAAAAACACAAATAATCAAGAAACTCCCAGAGTACGGGGCCGGGTGCAGTTTGGTGCCCCTAAGGGCCGGCCCATTCTAGGCGATCGCCTAGTTCGCCTAGTGAGTGAGCCGGCCCTGAAGCAAGGTACTTGTGCAACCCTGAATGACTGCAGGTAGCACTGGGGCTGTGGTTTAGACAGATCTATAAATCCTCCCATAGGACTGCAGAAAGCATGTACAGAAAGGAATTCTGCTTAACTCAGTTTTGTGCAGCGGCTTCCATAAATTTGGTCAGACAGGCTGAATGATTACATAGCTATTAACTCCCAAAGCTTGGTATATATCTTAAACTCAGAAAAAGGTAGAGATCATCCATGCCCTCAGTGGTCTCATAGTGCGTGGAGGCCTGACGGCATGGCTGAGACTGGGGTGGATGGTTCCAGTTGCCCTTGAATCTGCAGACATGGGCAAGGTGTCCCTGTTTCCCACATGTGTGGCAGTTGGCATCCCGGAACCTGCATGACTTGTGCTCGTGCGCCTCTCTGCAGCTGGCACACGGGGAATGTCTGGCAGGCTTACCGGGGTGTCTGGAGGCTCCGGCGGATCCCATTGGCTTTCGACGGTGGGGTGTGCAGATGAGACAGACATCGTCGTCATCTGAGGTTTCAGGCGCCAATTCAGGGAGCACGAGATGGGATGCTGCCAGTGGACGGTCTTGATGGGAGGCCTCATGTGCGATGGCGAGCTGGAGGGCCTCATTGAGTTTGGTGTTGGATGTGCCAATCATCTTTCTGTGGAACTTCACGTCGCTGATTCCACAGGCGAACTGGGTCAAGAGGTTCTCCTCTACCTTGGAGAAGTTGCCCTCCATGGTATGCTGGCACAGTGTGGCCATGAATGCGGTGGCCGTCTCGCCGGGCTTCTGGATGCGCCCCTGGAATTCCATCCTATTGGCCAGCATCGTCAGCTTGGGCATGAGGTATCTGGTCAGGGTGTCTAAGATCTCTTCATACGTACACTTGAGGGTTGCCTTCGGGGCCAGGAGACTCTTTGCGAGCCGGATGATGTGCACGCCACACGAGCTGAGGAGGAGAGCCCTTCTCTTGCCTGCATCTGTGATCTCATGGAAGGCGAGATGGCAGGTCAGCTGGTCCGTCCACGAATGCCAGAGCTCGGGATTAGTGGGGTTTAAAACCTCTAGGTGTTCCTGAGCGGAGGCCATGGCTCTAGTGCGGAGCGGGGGAGTGGTGTTCTGCGATACTGGGCACGGCGCGGTGCTGCTTGGGAGTGGTGTGGGGCACGGTGGCATTTCTCGAACAATGCTCGGTGCTGCGCTGGAAGGTGAGCCTGGCCTGCTCATCAGGATCCCATCCTCATCACCACTGAAAAGTACTGGGTTTGACGCATGAAGAACTCAGAGTACGACATGCATTAAGACACGTTCGTTGTACTTCACAACAAGACACACAAAACGGCCCTGCAAGGCCAACTACATACATTCCACCCGGCACACCTCTGTCCCCATTGGACGGTTTGAATCTCCTGCCAAGGGTGCTATTGGTGGACTCCCGGTGGACTAGGATCCTAGGTCTCCTTTGTGTTTGGGGACCAAGCTCCTGCTTTAACCGCGGACCCCTGGTGGCGGTCCGCATACATAACAGTGCCTATATGGAGAAAGGTGTTTCCTCCACATAAGATAAAGGTACCCAATTGTCCCGAGGACGGGACTCGCACCCCCCCCCCAGGGCCGGAGATGCCGAACCCTGCTTGGAGCCGGGAAGGCGGGATGCTATCGCCCTGACACTTACCCAGGCAGTGGGGCGGGAGGAGCCGAGGAGCTGGAGAAGCGACGGAGGACCCTGGGCGCAGTATCTCCACGGACGGAGGAAGCCAGCAACGGTGGGGAGGGAAACGGAGGAGACAGCGGAGGCGGCGACGCAGGCACCCGTGGGGAGCAAGGAGGCCCGGAGGCATCGGGCGGTGCAGAGGTGGCCGCGCCGGGCCACCAGCCCGGCACGAGGGCATGCCCCCGCAGCAGAGCTCAGCGTCCTAGAGCTGAGAGGGCCAGGAGAGGGACCACGCCCAGGGGAGAGCGTCTCGGGCTTTGTAAGGGGGCGGGACCAGGAGCGGAGGAGGCCCCAACGGGAGGAGGGCGAGGGGAATATAAAGGGGGAGAAGGAGGAGGCCAGGGATGACTCCTGGATGCAAAGCAGCCTAGAAAGAAGAAGGGCGACATCCAGCAGGGAAGGGTGTGGGGAACGGTGATCTAACCTTCCCACCACTTCCAGGTGTCTGAGGCCGTCACCCTCCCTAGGGCAAGGAGAAAGAAGGGGGAGTCAACGTGGCTGATGTAGGCAGACTTGGGAGCTTGAGCGAAGAAGACAGCGAGGGGTCATCCTCGAGCTCCTGTGACACCAATAATATGCAGGCTTGTGGAATGTTTGCCATGTAAATGGTGAAGTTGAAATCCACAAGGAAGAGGAAGAGGAGGAGGAGGAGACTGGATTTATACCCTGCCCTTGACTACCTGACGGAGTCTCAGAGCAGCTTACAATCTCCTTTTCCTTCCCACAACAGACACCCTGTGAGGTAAGTGGGGCTGAGAGAGCTCCTTCAAGAACTGCTCCTGAGAGAACAGCTCTGAAAGAACTTGTCACTGACCCAAGGTCACACCAGCAGTTGCATGTGGAGGAGTAGGGAATCAAACCCGGTTCTCCCAGATTAGAGTCTGCGTTCTTAGCCACTACACCAAACTGGCTCTCTGGTTTAATGGAAAACTGAAGCTGTGTTTTTTTAAGGAAGGAGAAATAAGTGAATTCTTCCCACAGCATGAATTGTGCAGACTGGGCATTCAATACCTCCTCTAGTTGTTCAATAGCATTCCCTGACAGGTAAGAGACTGCATAGCAATCCATTGCTGTGTGTACAGGATAGAATCAAAATGTGCCTAGAGAGCTGCATGGAGCTTTCCTTGTGAACCTCAAAAAGCCAGAATGTCTTAATGGAAAAGATGAGGACATCTCACCCCTCCCATACACACACACACACACTTTTGATCTTGTTCTTTTATCTTGATATTGCAGCTCTTTCCTAGACCTTCATGTGGATTGGGTGGGGGGTGTATTTTGAAAGTGAACACACTTCTGGAGAAATTCTGTAATGGATACATCAATAAGAAGTGGATAAAACAAAATCAATAGAGGGGTTGTGGCTATGGCAAGAAAGATAGCATGCTCTTCGAGTTGTCAGTCACTATTAAGTGTTCTGGCCACATAATACAGTTTAGAGCAGGACATTTCTCCTATGCACTCTTTTTATCTCAATACACTCGCACACACAAATAGATTTCCATGCCTGTTTTCAAAGTTCTTGGGCTTTTGGTTCCAGTAGAGAAAGACAAGCCGAAGTGGAAGAATATGGATTTTGAAAGTATTGACAAGAAAGCCATATTTTCATGAAGAATGTGATCCAATGAAAGGAAGAGGGAAAAAGCATTTAAGGGGGAAATGTAGCAAAGCTGTCATTCTTGATTACTTCCAGAATTCATATTATGTGGCTAGTAATTGGGCATATCAAGGGTTCTTGTCCAGTTGTAAGCCAATTAAATTGTTTTTGCAACAATCACATTACAGTGGCACAAGACAGACAAATGAAAATGGCAAAGTATGTGGGATGAGAATGGTCTTGTACCAACCATGTATGAAAATTAAAAAAGGATGTGGGCTCAAATAGGCTGTGATACAAATGTCATCCTTATGAAATTGTTATGAGGTTAAATGAGATATACCACTAGATCTTTGGAGGAAGGATAGGGGACAAGGTGATCAATAGCAATGGAACTAGAGAGCCTGGCTCAGCTCTTACCACGTTTGAAATAGGAAAAAAAAATCTGCTAAAAGACATGTGGAGGGTCATTAGTGGATTCAGTTAATGTCTGTATACTATGCTGGTATAAAGTAGAACAAAGCATCTCCCTTCTCCTAAGAGAAGAATAATTCTCTTCTAAACAAGTTCTTCTGTATTGGAGCAAGCCTGCCACTCCACCATTGAGCATATAGTAAAATTTCTGCTTAAGAAATGGTCATCTAATATTTAGAAGTAGCTGGCTATGTATTGGGAAATGCATGTCACAAATTAAACTGTATTGGTTTCTAGTAAATACAGTTTAGTCTATCAACCTTGGAGTTAAATAAAATATAGTACCCTTTCTTTATAAACCTTGGAGTTAAATACAGTACAGTACCCTTTCTTAGAATACTGAATATGTTAAATCTCTAATTCAAAAAGTATTTATGGTATGATTTATGAAAATGATTTGACCACAGCCATCTAGTCATTTATTCCATCCATTCTGGACCACTGCAGTGTGGTCTCTGCAGGGCTGGCTTTGAAGACTTTCTGGAAGCTTCAACTGGTTAAAAATGTGGCAACACTGGTGTGAGCTGAAGGGATCATAACTCATCAGTTTTAAAATACATCTAATACAATAAAAATGTTGGTTGCTACCTCTGAATCTCTACAATCTGGAATACCTGAAGGAAGTCTTCTCCTGATGAAACACACTGTTACCACTGTCTCATTGTTGGGGGAAATTAGCTATGAGACAGCTAAGGCACAAAGGATTGCACACCTATATATACCAAGGTCCAGTTCAGTAGGAAGACTCCAGATTCAAAGAGTAATCAAATAGTTTTATTGAAGAATTTCCCTGATTACAATCACTAAAGCACTCAAAAATAAAGTTAGCACACAATCAGGAACAAGGAAATAAAGAGGTGATGATAGCGCAGTTTAGGAGCACTTACAGGGGTTATACTACCTGTCCAGATGTGCAAACATCCCTGAAAGAGATAGTGCAAATGACTGGTGTTTTATGCTCAGTGACCCAAAACAGAGGCTATGGGGGTGTACTCAACTATAGGCGCCTTCAGAGTGCACACCGAGGCAGGGCTTGCTCTCTATTTTACAGGAAATATGAGGGGTGGTCTCTTGGACCAGAACTAGAGGGGTTACAGATTGTTGATGGTCTTTCCAGGGCAAGCTGAAAGGAGTTTATTACCATTGATGGTCTTATGAATGGGTTTCCAGGCTTAGATAAATTTATTTATTTTATTTATTATTTAAATTTATATTCCGCCCTCCCCAAAGGCTCAGGGCAGCTCACAAGGGGCATAAATGCCGAGGTTAAAACAATAAAACAATAAAAGGGGAGATGGGTTGCTGATAGGTGTCAGGGAGGATTGTAAATTCTTTCCCCAATTTGACAAATTTCCCTGGGCAGGGGGGGGGGGGGAGGAGACAGGAAGGGTAGCTGTTGAAACCAGAGAGTTTCACATAAACATGGGTATCATGCAAAGGGGATCACATGGTGATATGGAGGTAGCAGAGATTTGCCAGATGCCCACTGAAAGGCAATTGAGATGCAGATACTTTACCTGACGGAACTCTTGATCATTATGTGTGCATAGCTTTGTTGGATGGAGGGGGGTGTTGATGATTGTCTCAGAAGGTGCCTTGTGCTACCTTTTAACTGAAACCTGTTTTGGAAGTGTGGATAGCTCTTTACAGGTCAAGAGTGTTTATTGTGGCCTATTTCTATGGGTTTCTGGTTCAGGCTGGAAGTGGGATACTTCATGGTTGGGGCTACCCCACGAGCAAGGCAGCGCCTCTGAGCTACAACACCCACTGGTTAGGCTCACATTCAGAGGTCCTCTATAAGCAAGGTAGATGGACACAGATGAAAATGTGTTTATTTTCCTGAGCCTTTTTATAACTGCCCCCACTACTCATAGATTTGAACCTGCTAAATTCTGATGGTTTTTATTTTTAATTTTACGGTTATTTATAGACTGTTTTACAAGAATTGTTTTTATGGTTTGGTTGCGAAGTCTTTTATCTGTCACTGCTGCTTTTTATTTTTTGACTTCTGGTTTTATGCTCTGGTTTCATGTTTTTAATGTCTGAAAATAAAAGTTGTACCTACCTTGTATGTTTTACATACGGAGCGCAGGAAACAAATGCAAATAAATAACATGCGTAAAACCCAGGAATTGGGCAATAAACACCCATCAGAAAGAACAAGTTGATAGTTTTAAATACCTGGGCGTAGTTTTACAGACCTCTGGTTCCAGGGTTAAGAACAGCAAATATGTTGCCGATCTAGGGGAAAGATCTGCAAATGCCATACTGAAATTTTTTCGAACTTATGGTGAACACTTTGTTCCTGCAGCCCTGAAGTTATATAAGGCCAAGAAAGAGTTCAGTCCAAATTTTTAAGAGCTGTTCTGCAACTGTGTATCCAATGCTTGGATACAAATGGAGTCTGGGAATCTTAGAATTGAAGCTAGAGTATGTATTATATCCATCTATATGAGGCTGAAAGGTCATTTCAATCCACAAGGCGTGCTTCCCCTGATATTCCAGGATGATTTCCAATCCAGTTGGATCAAGGCAGTTCACTATCATATTCATAGAATTGGTTTCTCACCTCAGCTACTCTTATCCTATGGATTTGAACAAGCCAAAGGACTAATTAAACAAAGAGTTAAGGATATTGAGCGACAGTCTGACATCTCTAAGGCTTCCAAACTTGGGGTATTGTTAAATATCAAAAGCACCATTGAGCTGGCGATATATTTGACTTCAGTGGAGGGAAAGAATTTTAGAAGGGCATTTGCCCTAGCTAGATGTTCTACCCTTCCATCTGCGGTTATTCAAGGCAGGTACAATAAAAAACCCTACTCTGAAAGGCTATGCTCATGCCTTTTAAGTGAAGTTGAATCGGTTGAGCATATGTTCTTCAGCTGTCCATTTTACAGGGAGGCTAATCTTAAAATTATTACCCCTTTAGTCGATAGGACACCTGGGCACATTAATATGAACAAAGCAAGGCTTCACTGGCTCCTATCAGATAAGAATGCAGAGGTTACACATTCAGTCACTGAGTTTTGTGCATTAATTTTTAGATTGCGGGAATCGCATTTTAAAAGTTCTTAAATTCAGATTTCTATTTTTGTATATTATGACTGTTTTTTTCTCTCCCTCACATGTTATGCTTACTCTGTATGTTGGTCTTAAGACCATAATAATAATAAACTAAACTAAACTAAACTAAACTAAACTAATAACATGCCACCTTCTCCAGTGATGCACAAACAGAAACATAAATGGACTTAGCCCAGTTCCACTTGCACAAAATCTTGTGCAACACCCACTGCTATCCTACCTATATATGATAATGGATGGAAATTGGTTTCAAAAGATCTTGCACAAGTGAAAATGCAAGTGGGGGTACAATAAGTTTGACTTCGCTCCGGTGGCTATTGTGGTCTTTTTCCTGTTGTTTCTACTTATGCAAGAGCTCTAGCACAAGCAGAAATTTTGCACTAGATCCAACCCATTGTATTTTTCTAAGACTTTGCTGAAGAACCAGTTATGCATGATTTCATACTACTTTGTGCAGATCCATAGAACTAAAATACCAATTAATCTTCTCACCTCAGCCAGCACACACTTTGTAGTTATCAGAGAACCACAAGTGAACTTTCCCCCTGGCCAAGTATATGGTGACCCCCATATATATATCATGGCACAGCCAAAGAGAATATGTGCTTAGCAAGAGATGTACTGTTACTTGTTTCACATTTTGTCTCATATTTTGTATTATGATGTATATCTGTGTAATAACGGGCATACTAGGGTCCTTAACAAAGAAGGCATTATGCCTGGTTAACAAAATGTTTAGTTCAATATCTGGAGGCTTTTTATATTTCAAATTTCTTCATTCAAGAGTGATAATTATTGTAATAAGAAAATAATTGCCCTCTGCAATTTCTGTATCTGCTATCCTAGAATAGTACATCCCATTCATGCAGAGAATATCCAGAATATTTGCCTTGTTTTTGCATGGGCTGTTTTTGCATAGGCTTTATATGATGTCGGCGTACAAGGGAGAAATGAAATGTGGTGATACAGTGCAATGGTTAAGGAGGTGAGCTGTAGAGCATCAAGTCCTTAGTTCAGATCTTACTTCAGTTCACTAGTTGAGCTTGAGTATGCAGCAAGGTGACCCAGCCTCACCTTCCATACCTACAGTTAATGAAGATATTGGCTGTCCTATGTGATGTGGATATTGTAAAATTTGCAGTGATAATATATCTCTGAAGTGCTTTGAATAGACAATATAAGATACATATTTATAAGATGAGTTGGGCAGGCAGTAGAAGATCTGTGGGATTTACATCTCCAATCAGAATCAGTTAGAGGTCCTTGATGAACAACAGTTTACCTCCTTTCATGCCAGAATACGTGCAAATAAATCCTCTGAGCCCTGTTCACTTTATCTGTTTATTTTATTGATTCACCATAGAGGAAATGCAAGGATTATTATTGATTGAGATTGTTTCTTTCACATACTTGCTGTGTGAGCATTGCAAGTATGCTGAGATAAATCATAGTTGTTAAAACGGGTTCTGGAAATTATATTTCTTCTCAATGGTATGAAAAATGCATTACTCGGTATAATTTATTCATATGTGTTTTACCTCTCTATACTGACAGAAAAGACAGTTATTACTACTACTATTATTATTATTATTATTATTATTATTATTATTATTATTATTATTATTATTATTATTATCTTATGTGGTCTGGAACATGAATGAGGAAGCATCCAAAAGAGAGCCTCAGCAGTCAGGCTTGGGTATGAGGTAAAATATATACAGCTCTGAAACTGTATAACACTACAATTAAAACATGAAGCCCCAGAATTCCAAACAAGTTCTGTGCCACACTTTCAGAAAAGCACATACTTGTACCTGCCAGAAATGTGTGCATAACACTGAACAAGAAAGATGGGGGGTCAGAACAGTGCCAAAGGAAGTTACTCTAAGGATGTTCTCAGGAGAAGAAAACAAAGCTCAGTCAACAAAAAGGAAGCATATCTCCAAGTGAAAAAAGTAGCTCTTGGAGCTGAGATTCCCCAATCTATCAGTATGACAGGATAAAGCTTTTAAAGAGAGGCATAGTGAAAGGACAGGGTTCTTTAAAAATGGCCCTCAGAAATAGAATATTCAACTCAGATAAGGCCTAAGAATAACAAACAACAAAAAAAAAACAGCTGGTCAAAAACCCCACCACCCTTAAACCTCTGCCCCATAGTAGGATGCTGGTTTCCTTCAAACAGTTTTCACTCAAAGACCTTATCGGTAAGTTCAGACCATTCCTATTTAACAAGGATAGTCCCTGTTTTCTGACATTTGTCCCTGGTAAATGGATTGGATCTCACAGACAATTTCTGCAGGTTGAAAGGGGGGGGGAGTAATTTTCAGTTATTTGTTTATTTTTCAGATTCATATTCCGCCCTCCCCACAAGTGGGCTCAGGGCAGATCACAAGGCCACTTGGCAGTACAATATGAATACATTAATAATCAAATTAAAACAATTAAGAACAATAATTTAAAACAGATTTCCTCCTCCCACTGCAGATTCTCTCATACTGTTCGGGGGGGGGGTGTCCCACTTTAGAGGCATTCTGGGCTGCAGTAGGAGAAAGTGAGAAAGCTGCCACTACATTGATGGATATTCCTTCCATGCATGGAATCTGCTGTGGGATCCAAGCAAGTCTTTTGGAAAATATATGGGGACTCCTCCCCCCCCCCTTCTCATTTTTCAGGTTCAGTCCTGTTCCCTGTGGGTATGGCTTGTGGTGGTAGAAGTATTTTTAGTGCACATTCACATAAATGCATACACACCTGAGAAAGCATATAAAATGCTAGTAAACTGCTTCCTTTCCAACCCACCCAAAGATGCCCATAGAGATAGTTAAAATTCCTCAATGTGATTGAATTTCAGAATAAATGTATGACAGGCATGGCACCTGCTTCTTGGGAGGAAAGCGATGGCGAACCTAAACAGCATGATAAAAAGTAGAGACATCACCCTGCCAACAAAGGTCCGCATGGTCAAAGCAATGGTAGACCCAGTAGTCATGTATGGCTGCGAGAGCTGGACTATAAGGAAGGCCGAGCGCCAAAGAATAGATTCTTTTGGACTATGGTGCTGGAGAAGACTCTTGAGAGTCCCTTGGACTGCAAGAAGATCAAATCAGTCAATCCTAAAAGAAATCAACCCTGACTGTTCCCTGGAAGGCCAGATAATGAAACTGAAGCTCAAATACTTTGGCCACCAAATGAGACAGGAGCACTCACTGGAGAAGACCCTGATGCTGGGAAAGATTGAAGGTCAAAGAAGATGGGAACGGCAAAGGATGAGATGGTTAGACAGTGTCATAGATGCAACGAACATGAAATTGAGCAAACTTCAGAGGACGGTGGAAGACAGGAAGGCCTGGCGTGATCTGGTCAATGGGGTCACAAAGAGTCAGACTAGACTGTGCGACTGAACAACAACAACAACAACAACAACAAGGCATGGAATACACACCAACGCTATTTGAAAGCAGGAAGGGGGAGGTTTCATCCTGTAATCCTTGCATTATCATTAATGTTAAAAGTGCAGAAGAATATCTCCATTTTGTCCCATTCCCTCTGCTCACTGCAATTAGTTAATATACAGTACAATCTTATGCAGAGTTACTATATTGAAGTCAATGGGGTTAGAAAGGAGTAACTCTCCTTAACTTTGCATTTTTGTTCAGGTATGTTCCCCAAGTTACCCTCAGGAAGGATTTTTTGGAACAAGGTGGAGGAAAGTGTTCTCTCAATCCATTAGTATTTTTCACAATGGTAAGTTTAGGGCTCTAGCTGTGATGAACAGATGCAGTTAATATGCATAGAGGCTGATGGAGTGTCAGATTTTGTTTTGCATACAGTAAAACTGCTCCAAACACCTCCTTGCCAAACACTTGGAAATGCAGAGGAGTTGCAAATGTAGTTTCTGTTGGGGTTGGAGAGAAGGTCTGATGCTTACTCCATTGCTGTCTTGGGAATCAACAAGACATATGTTTAAAGCATATATTGATGTACATATAGAGCATTTTTGCTGCACTGTTTCTTGTGTCCCTCTTCAATCTTGTGTTCCCTAATTTCCTGTTTCTGTTCCATTTGTGACACAGTCTCAGTAATTATAATTGCGACATGTTCCTCTGACAGCTCTTCTCGGCTAAGTGCTTGGCATTAAGTTGGACTGGCTGGCTTCTTAAAAAGCAGCTGCATTTTGCTTTTGTCCAGGGAAAAGCAAATTGTCAACTTCCTGTCAAACTGATGCCACACTGAATTAGATGCTGTGATTCTTAAGCAGTGTCCTAATTACAGGTAAGGTGATACATTTAGTGCTGTAAAAATACCAGCTAGGATGCAAAGAACATAGCATGCATCTCAATCATTTTATTTTGTTGAAAATATACTGAGACGGGAGCAGTCAATCCAAGATGATTATATATTTCTGGAGGCAGTTTGATTATGTTCCAACAGCATTTAAACATGACTGGAAATATCAAAAAAATAGAACTGCAATTAAAATGTGTTTTTTTTTTCCCCAGGCATTTGAAGCAGGATCTTTACAGGGTGGTAAAAGGTTTAGTGAGCCTAAGAAAAGAACAACAACAACAAAAAAAGAATAACAAGAAATGTGTTCCACGAGATTCAAGAAATCAAAGGGAAATTTTAAGCACGGTCAGGCATGCTGAAAGATCAACATGGAAAATCTTTAACTGAGCAGGACAAAATAAAGAAAAGATGGGAACAATAAACTAAAATACTATTACAGAAAAGATGAAAGTTTGACTGATTCCTTCAAAAAAGAATCTATAGTTTTAGAAAGTGTACTGAGAGCAATTGGGAGAAACAAATCACCAAGGTGGAATCTGCATTTGTCTTTCCCACCAGTGTCCCAGCCTTTTGACTTCGTCTTCAAAAAAGCTGTCTACATTTGGTGTCGTTTTCACACCTCAAGAGTGCTAGTATACTTTTGCATGTCCACACATGTTTACTGTCCTTTGGGGCAGCTCCACTGTCATTGCACCTCCACATTGCTTTAAAAGAATCTTCTTCAAACAACATTCAAACAAGCATAGAGAAAGACAGCATCACAAAAATGATTTAAAAATGCAAATGTAGATTCGGCCCAAGAGTAGAAGGGATATCAACCAAGCTATTCCAAGCCACAGAAATGGAGTCCATCAAAATCTTAAAAATATTCCAACAAATATGGAAAACAAAACAATGGCCCATCAACTGGAAACACTCAATTTGCATTCCAGTTCCAAAAAAGAGATGTTAAAGACTGCACGAGCTATCAAATGATCACATTAATTCCTCACACAAATAAAGTGATGCTCAAAATCTTACAACAAAAATTGTTACTATGTATGGAATGAGAAATGCCAGATGTTCCAGCTGGATTCAGAAAAGGAAGAGGCACATGAGATCATATTGCAAATTTACATTGGTTACTAGATTGTACCAGAGAATTTCAGAAAAAAATCAGCTTGTGTTGCATAGATTAAGCAGGGCTATTTTTGTAGCAGGAACTCCTTTGCATATTAGGCGACAAACCCCTAATGTAGGCAATAATCCAAGAGCTTACAGTAGCCCCTGTAAGAAGAGCTCTGTAAGCTCTTGGATTATTGCCTACATTAGGGGTTTGTCGCCTAATATGCAAAGGAGTTCCTGCTACAAAAAGAGCCATGGACAGCAAAGCTTTTGACTGTGTAGATCATGAAACGCTATGATTGAATTTAAAACAAGCAGGTGTGCCACAACATCTGATAGTTCTAATGTGCAACCTATACTCTGGTCAAGAAGCTATTGTTAGGACAGAATATGGAGAAACAGAATGGTTTCTGAGTGTCAAAAGTGTCAGACAAGGATGCATTTTATCTTCCTATCCATTAAGTTTATATGAACGTATCATAAGGAAAGCTGGAGTAGGTTTAGATGAAGGCAGAGGGGAAATTGGTTAAAGGAATATTAACCATTTGAGATATGCAGATGACACCACATTACTGGCAGAAAATAGTGAAAACTTGAAACAACTGCTAACAAGGGTTAAATCAGAAAGTGTCAACGCAGGATCACAGCTGAAAAACAAGAAAACAAAATAATTACTGCTGAGAAATTATACAACTTCAAGGTTGACAACGAAGAAATTGAAACTGTTTAAGATTTTCTATTCCATGGCTCTATCATCGAAAAGGGAGACTGCAACCAAAAATTAGAAAGGAGATTGAGACTGGGAGGTGCAGCTACGAAGGAACTAGAAAAAATTCTTAAGTGTAAGGATGTGTTGCTGGCAACCAAGATCACAATCATTCATACCATAGTATTCTCTATTACTATGCATAGTTGTGAAATTTGAACAGTGAAGAAAGTTGACAGGAAGTTGATTCATTTGCAATGTGGTGATGGCTGAGAGTCTTACAGATAACCATGGATTGCAAAAATGATGAGTATATGGGTTCTACATCCAATCAAGCCTGAACTCCCCCTTGAAGCTAAAACAACTGTCCGTTGGTCACATTATAGAACACAAGAGTCACTGGAAAAGACAATAATGCTAGGGAAAGTTGAAGGCAGCAGAAAAAGAAAGGACACAACATCTGGTGGGTCGACTCAGTCAAGGAAGTCACAGCCCTCAGTTTAGAAGACCTGAGCAAGGCTGTTAATAATAGGATGTTTTGGAGGTCATTAATTCATGGGGTCATCATAAGTCAGATATGACTTGATGGCACTTAGCACACAGACACACAAAGTTGTAGCATGTGCACTAACTCTTCAGGGTAACGCGCACACACAGTCCTTCTTTCCATCAGCAATTAAGGACACAGACTCTTTTGAAAATTTTTTGCTCAAACTCAGTTGCTCAATTCCCATTCCTTTCAAAGTGGAGTCTGAAGAAACAGTTCCTGATGGATTTGTTGAAGAACAGCATAAGAGCAATCTACTTGGTAGGAAAAGAAAGTTCTAAGATGATAGCCTCAGACTTGCAAGGACAAGCTATTAAGGAAATAATGCTCTGTAGTCAGGGACAAGTAGGGTTGCCAGACCCCCGGTCTGAGCAGGGGTTCCCCCAATTTCTGGGGCTGTAGCCTGCTGCCAGCCAGTTGGTAAGTGGAGGAAACCACACTCCCAAAACAGGCACATCACCAGAGATCGATTCAGGGGGGAACGCGGGGGATCGCAGTTCCCCCAGGGTGAGGTGTGGGGGCGGGGCACATGACAAAGCCCCGCCCCCTGCTTCCGGCCACCCCGCTTCCAGCCCTCATTCAGCCAGGAGGAGGCAGGAGAAGAGGGAGGGTAAGTTGCTTCCTCCCCGCCTCTCCCCATCCCTGCCTACCTGGGGCCAGGGAGGGCCTTGGCGGGGCTTCCTCGCACTCCCACCGGCCTTGCAGGTCCACCACCGGGCCCCTGATGTCAGGGTGTGTGGCATATGCTAATGAGTTATGCTAATGAGTTCCCCTAGCTCTTTTTCTACGAAATGACCCCTGCACATCACTCTGCGACATCCCTGTCATGATGATGTCATCTGGAAGTGACATCATCACATTGGGGGTGCCACTTTAGTTTCTGGCCAAACTCTATGGTTTTGAAGGCAAAAAAACATAGTTTTCTCCAAAAACTAGAGCAGCACTCCCTAACACAATGATGTCACTTCCAGGTGACATCATTGCACACATGCCAGAAGATCCTGGAGGAGACGCAAGATCCCCAAACCAGCAGCCAGGTAGGCCCTGACAACCCTAGGGGCAAGATACGTGTGGTCATTTATTTTTTTAATGAGGAAAATGTTTTTGTAGCCTACCCTGTGGTCTTTTGTTAAAAGATCTAAGCCAACACTTTGTTGTTTTTTTCATAGGAATGTCAGTTCTGACAGTGAGGCCCAGAACAGTCATATTAATAATAATTTTTTTCCTTTCCATTTGTAGAAATGGATTTCAAATGGTGTCAGGTGTCTCTCATAGAAGCTTTGCAAGTAGAATGTATATTTATAAAGCAGCTCCACATCTAAAGAACTAAGCAAACAATGTCACTCAAGCTCTGTGAATATTAAACTACCACTAAAATATGCCTGCAATTCAAATTTTAAACAAGAGTTAAATAACTGATAAGCTCTCCAGTCCATTATATCAGATTTACAAAGAAGACTGGTGGTAATGGAAAGACATCCTTCTTCACTCTGTCTTTTTTATTCTCCTCCCTCCATTCCTTTGTTCACATCTTCTTTCCTGGGTGGGAAATGGATTCTTTATTGAACTTATTAGCCACAGTAATAATGCTGATAGATCTCAATGCACTGTTGTGGTGATGGTAGGAACCAACATTTCTCTATGGTTGCCTAAATGAAGGGAAGCAATTTTATACATCAGCAGAAAACTGAATCCTGTATTGGCAGGCATTTTGAGATGTATTGTAAGTGTTCCACAGTCTTAAATAAAGTGCTTTTTTCCATATTTCACTCTCCTGTGTTATCATTTTGAACATCTGCTTCAGCAAATGATTTTTTTTTTTACTATCCATAGCAGTGCTATTTTGAAAACTTAAAATCGTGTTCCAGTTACTTTGCACAGTCTTCGGCAGAGCTCAGACTGGCAGTTTGCCCCGATATAGGCACATTTCAGAAACATTCCACAACCAGATTAAAGGGGCCGTTCACACAGGCACATCTGTCCGGCATTCCCCAGCATCTGTCTGGCATTCCGGTACTCAACCCATCTTGTAATGCTTCGCTCCCGAGTTTAAAAGATACCTGGTGAAAGTGGTATCAAACCCTGGAAAGCGTGATTATCCCACGTCCATCCTGCACCAACAAAGTGTGAACGCCAAAAGCCACGTTTTTCTTCTGCACTTATGCATAAGCGCACATCCCCAGATTACCATATACATAAACACATATCTCCAGATTACCATATGCATAAGCGCATATCTCCAGATTATTATATGCATAAGTGCATATCCCCAGATTACCATATGCATAAGCGCATATCCCCAGATTACCATATGCATAAGCGCATATCTCCAGATTACCATATGCATAAGCGCATATCTCCAGATTACCATATGCATAAGCGCATATCCCCAGATTACCATATGTATAAATGCGTATCTCCAGATTACCATATGCATAAGCGCATATCTCCAGATTACCAAAAAGAAAGCCACGCCTTACAGCCGTGCCTCTGCCAGGGGTGGGCCAACAGTGTGAACGCTCCCTTGCGCCTCCTCCCCGGTATGCTTCCGCATCAGTTGGTGCAGTGTGACCGGGGAAACCCGGAACACCTTGTTCTGGGTCTCTTTTGCCACAACTCCCTCCCGCTTCAAACTGCTAGTCTGAACTCGGCCTTCCAGTACCAAATTGTGACCTTTTTGAATCCTCTATTATTCATTTTAGATTTCATATATGCAATAATGAATTTCTGCTTACCATTGTCTTTGTATATAACCCCAAATTTAAGCTGCGCTACTATGAAGGGGTGATCAAGCCATTATTATTCATGCTGTTACTTTTTAAAATGTAATTTCTTATTTAAATATTTACACTATAGACTTGGGTACGGATTCAGAAGTTTAAACCATAGGGTTGGATTCAGTGCTTAAATCAACAGGGTGAATTTGCAGAAATATTTTTTGTTGGCATCTCTTTTTCCAGCAGCTTCCTGATTCCCTGAAATTTAATTGTTGAGGGTCAAGTTCCTTCTTCATCAGATGATATCACGGGAAGCCCACAGGAATTGGAGTTGAATCTCTCTGGTCACTGTAGTCCCCAGCCATTGCAGTGTCACTGGCAGGGGAGGATGTGGGAGACTGTGAGGAAAGAGGAAGCTGGTAGCTTTCCTGGGCTTCCACCACTGATGTACATACAGGATCCAACATAATAAATAATGGAATGAATAAAAACACACAAACTAATGACATATAGAGATTGCCATTTTGTAGCTAACGAGAAAGATATTTCAGATGTCTCATTTTACTTAGACAATTCTCTTTGTGGCATTGTATCTCCATGTTAGATGGCACTCTGTGACAAGCAAACTTCTCGTTATCCACTTTTACAACAATATTGCCTGTCTGCCCAGTTTTTTATATTGGTCTCATTTATATTGTTCAACAGTCTCTTCAGTAACAAGGACACCCTTATAAACTCTGACAGAAAGATGTAGTCTCCTTTGTCACAAATTGCCATGTGGTTTACATATACAGAAAATGCAACTGCATTCCAAGAATGGAAATATGTATTTGGAAAATAGATCTCTGAAGCATTACATAACCTCTTGAACAGCTCTGTGCTACTGACTAAAGGTACTTGAGATGACTGCTAGTGGCTGATTTGCAGCACAATCCTAAACAGAGTTATACTCTCCTCAAGCCATTGACTTAGAAGGGTCTAACTCTGCTTAGGATTGCACTGTAAGAACATATTTTTCTTTGTGAAAACAACATGGGGAAACAAGAATGACTTCAAATGGTTCTATAACATTTTTTAAAAAACATAAAACACAGTTTCTACTTCTATATTTTAAAAGCAGAATATCCTTTTGTTGTAAAATGCCCACTATGGAGGTATTTTATTGAAAGAGACAGTTGTATTCACATTCCTGAAAACCGTGAAACTTCAAAGCCCACCAGTGATACAAAGGAATAATAAGGAGGCTTCTTCTAATTGTCTTATTATGTGTTCCCGTGAGATAGCAAAGAATGCTGCTTCACAGGTGATCGGAGCAAGGTTAGCTCCACATTACGTTTATTGCTGTTCATTTTACATTAGTCACCGACCTTTGTAGACTGCCCACAGATGCAATTCATGAAACTCACCATCTAATTTTGATTGATGGCACCATTCAAGGAGAAGATACATAGGGAGATACACAGCAGTTTGTTTTCACAAGGTATCCATATGACATTAATGGCTTTTTCAAAGTAGATGGCTAATTTAGCATTGCCTAGTGATAGATGCTGAAAGATTGACAATAGTTTGGTTTGAAATGGAGTAAGAAAGAGTGTCACTTTTGTCCTTAACTTTTTAGACTGTGTGGGTGTGTATCAAACATCCTGTCACTGTGGCTCAAGCACTGTGACAAGCTTTTGGAATTCAAACTAAGGAAGATGAATTTAGTGCTTTAGAACCATAATACATACTGGATAGGACCATGGCTGTGTGGTCTGCTCTTGCATTTTCCATTTTTCACCAATTAAAAATTTAGCTCTGCATTTGGGGATCCTTGTATAGAACCAATTAAGCAACATTTTGTAGCTCAGGTATCCCTTATCTGAGGCTGCCAAGAGGGAGCAACAAGAAGGACAAATTACCAGGTTCCTTGGTCACTCAAGATGTCCATGGCGTGAAGAAATCATGTGCTTTACTTTCATATGATGTTTTGCTTGGGTCTGGGTGTCTGGAACCATGACGGCAGTTTTCATATCCTACAGTTTACCTACTGCACAGACACCAACAGCCAACCCTAAGTTTATTCAGAAGAATAATCACAGGTTTCAATTGGTCTTCCTCAAAAGTAAGTAAGTATACAATTACAGCTCCAAGCACATATCTGTATAGAGGCGTATCCAACACATAGCTGTCCAACCGCTTTAATTCCACATAGCCAGCATTGGCATTGCAGTCTGTGTGATTCGGCATATGATGCTGACACAAGATTCACCCACAGTTTCTTGCACCTGCTTTTCAAATGAACAAGTCCACATTTCCAACTACTCTGAGCAAATATATCCCCAAAGGGCAATGGTTGTTTACCTCTAAAGGATGCAGTGGCAACGAACACACAAATGGTGAAGGAAAATAGATTTTTTTAAAAGTAGCTTAAAGTAGTGTACAGAAGAAAAACACATCTATAGAGATCAATGCAAGAAAATAGTATGTTTACATCCCTTCAGCTGTCAGGAACCCCTGGAAAGTAACAATGGACAGACCCTCTGGGACTGACCAACTGCACAGCACCATTCTGCATTTTCAGTCTGTGCTGAGTTTCCAGTCTCAGGGCTACTCAAATCTTCATATATACTGTCTTATGATGGCAGTATATATGCCATGATCTTAGTTTTTTTGATGTTGAGTTTCAAGCCAACCTCTGCGCTCTCCTCTTTTATCATTAGCAAGAGGCTCTTGAGGTCCTCTTCACTTTCTGCCATTAGAGTGGTATTGTCTGCATATCTGAGGTTGTTGATCTTTTCCCCAGCAATCTTAATTCCCGCTTGTGATTTATCCAGGCCAGCATTTTACATGATGTACTCTGCATATATATTAAATAAGCAAGGTGACAATATACATCCTTGTCGTACTCCTTTTCCTATGCTAAACCAATCAGTTGTTCCATATCCGGTTCTAACTGTCGCTTCTTGACCCTTATACAAGTTTCTCAAGAGCCATGTGAGGTGGTCTGGTACTCCCATCTCTTTAAGGACCTGCCATAGTTTGTTGTGATCCACACAGTCAAAAGCTTTAGCATAGTCAATGAAGCCGAAGTAGATGTTTTTCTGGTACTCTCTTGCTTTCTCCATAATCCAGCAAATGTTGGCAATTTGATCTTTAGTTCCTCTACCTCTTCGAAACCCAGCTTGTACTTCTGGTAGTTCTCTATCCATGTACTGTTGAAGCCTAGATAGTAGGATCTTGAGCATGACCTTGCTAGCGTGTGATATGAGTGCAATTGTGCGATAGTCTGAACATTCCTTGGCATTGCCCTTCTTTGGGATTGGAATGTATACTGACCTTTTCCAATCCTGTGGCCACTGTTGCGTTTTCCAAATTTGCTGGCAAATTGAGTGCAGCACTTTAACAGCTTCATCTTCTAAGACTTTGAATATCTCAGCTGGGATACCATCACCTCCACTAGCTTTGTTGTTAGTAATGCTTTCTAAGGCCCATTTAACTTCACATTCCAGGATGTCTGGCTCGAGGTCAGTGATTATACCGTTGTGGTTGTCAAGGACATCGAGGTCTTTCTTGCATAGTTCTTCTGAGTATTCTTGCCATCTTTTCCTAATCTCTTCTGCTCCTCTTTGGTCCCTACCGTTTTTGTCCTTTATCATGGCTAGCTTTGCATGGAACACTTCCTTTATTTCTCGAATTTACTTGAAGAGATTTCTAGTCCTTTCAATTCTATTGTTTTCTTCTATTACTTTGCATTGTTCATTCAGGAAGGCCTCCTTATCTCTCCTTGCTGTTGGGTAGAGACGAGTATTTGCATTTGCAAGGCTTCTGGTCTGACTCAGGCACAAATGGAGAAATTGTGTCATACCAGCTGACTCCTCGAGATGACAATGGTTTTATGCAATTTCACTACAGTCAGAATTCGGAAAGCTCTTAGTCAAAGTGGTTAATCTGTAGGCTCACACTCTTACAATGTCTGAAATACTTCTGTCCCTTCTGACCTGGGTATTCTTAGAGAATGAGATAGGTGCTAGTTCATACATACCTAGACAGTATCTATGTATACAAACAAAACGTAGACTATTTAAATTCCTCTATGGTGATGTTTAAAAGTCAAGGACATCAATTTGTTGTACACATAAAAAGTAGCATAAAACAAAAGTAGCAGAGTAGCTAGCTTTGAGTCTCTGTGACAAATGTGAACTATAAATTAAATAAATTAGTATCATTAAAAGGATAACCTCTGGGGCATTTCTGACTGCTTTGTATAGTCTGTAGAAGTTTACAGAATGCAGCAAAGGTTTTATAATCTCATTCAACAACAATTATTTCCAATCCTCCTTGTTGATTTTAAATGTTTAAAGACACCACAGGATGGATTTAGTTTAATAAATAATCATTTTCTATTGTATGCATAATTTAACATCTGCTTTAGTTCTGAAAGCACGAAGCATATTGTTCAGTGCTTTCAAGTGCGCATCAAGCTATTCATTTCAAGTCAATGAAGAACTGCTTCTATTTTATATGAATTATATCAAAGAAACACAAAAAGTTTTTCTTGTAATAGTTCTACATCTCCAACTCACCAGACAGAAGAATATTTGTGAATAGTTAATAGACAATAACCAGGCCATACTAAATATATTTTTCTTTTTTGTAAATCTAGATGTTGCAATATAAAATTTATTTTATTTTATATTCTTACCTTCCCACATTATTTTTGTTTATTTGTTTGCACCTTGAGCCTATTCCCTCAAAAAAAGTCTGAACGGTTGCAGTGAACCTCACATTTATGAAGACATCCCAAGGCCTGAAATCTGGTAATGATTCTGAACATTACAGAAAGATAAGTGTTTCTATTTACTTTGCTCCCAAACTGTCTTCAGTTGCCAACTCTGGCTGGGGAAATCCCTGGAGATCTGGGGACACAGCCTGTGGAGGGCAGAGTTTGGAATACAGTTTCCAGGTCCTTCATGGCCACTGAGGTAGGATTGCCAGCTCCAGGTTGGGAAACTCCTGGAGATTTGGGGTGGAGCTTGGTGAGGATAGGGACCATAGCTGGAAATAGTGCCACATATTCTAAACTTGAAATCATCCATTTTCTCCAGGGAACTGATCTCTGTAGTTTGGAGATGAGCTGTAATTACAGGGGATCCCCAGGTCCTACCTGGAAGCTGGCATCCTCCCTAGTTTGAAAAAGGCAGAAAGAGAGTTCAACAAATATGATGTCACTGATTCTGCCTTGATATTTCCTCCAGGGTATATGATCTCCGTAGTCTGCAGATCAAGTGTAATTTCAGGAGAACTGTAGGCTTGCCAAGCATGGATGACAATCTGCCAGAGTACAGGGGAACAGGGACAGATGGATGGTATAGAAATATTGATTTCTAAATGTCTCCTGCATTCTCCTGTTCTGTCTTTTGGTAACAGGCTGTGCCTTACTTCCTCTCGCAAGCCAAATGGTGAGGCCCAGATGGCCTCAATAGGATGCCATAAACCCACATTCTTTCACACGTTCATGCCAAATGGCAGACCTCATGCAAACAGTCATGTACACAAATAAGTTTGGAGTTTGGGAGTCACCTTGCGGGCATGGTTTCCAAACTTCCAGCCTATCCCCACTTGTACCCATGACAACCAAAAAAATTGGCCACACACCCTGCTACTCCTGATTGGCTGATGGCCACAGCTAGTCATGATTAGATTGGGGTTTAATTGTCTGATCTCTTGGAAGAGAGCTCTCTGTCCTGTTCTGCTCTTTGCTTGTTGTGACACCTGGAAATGCTGTCTCTGGGAGAGACAAAGACCTCCTTTGTGAGCTGAGCATATGGCTGGTGCACAGGGGGGGGGGTTTCTCCTCAAAATCCCTTGGTGCTACCTGGATTATTACAGTGGACAATCTTGAACTCTTGGATGTTATCCTGATTTGGTAAATATGAAACATTATGTTTAGTTAAGGCAAATCGCCTTAGGCTTTCTTATTTTGTAAATTTATAGCCTAATTGCAATACTCTGAACTGAATAAAAACGTATTCTTGCTTCTAACTGGTCTTTGATGTTGTAACTGAGATTCCAAGTCTATTTTCCTGTGCCTACCTGGCCACACGCTACCATTGAGTATTAAGTGTGCATTTCTGAGGAGGTGCTAGTGTGTTCTGCCCCAGAGGCTAACCTAAAGGTTTGAAATCCCTCTCTTGGGGAAAAGCCGGGACTAGTTAAAAAGGGATTCTGGTGGCATATTGTTCTGAAATCCAGAGAGGGTAGTCTACCTCTCTGGGTTGTTGTGTAATGTACTGAAAAATATAGGCTTCCCCCTCATTCCTGGACGGGCTTGGGGAGCAGAAACCTATACAGTGCCATTGGACAACAGTGTGATGTCACTTCCAGGGGAAACTCTTTCTAGGAATCATCACAATCCAGCAATTCCTAGAGCAGACTGATGTCACTGCCAGATTTTCCACAGAAATGACATCAAGCTATCACCCAATAGCAATATGCTTAGATTATTTTTCTTCCTCAGCCACAGTAATAGCAGCAGGAAATGAAAGCAAGGCAGGAAATTGGAAGCCCTACATTCAGGTCCCACCTTGAAGTTGGTTACTCTGTGTTAGATCCATATAATTTACTAGAGCAGCTTTGCTGGGTCAGATTGTGGTTATGATGGCCAAGTTGCCTGCTAAAGTTAGAGAAATCCCACCCTCTGCCCTCCATTGTTCAGTGGGATGGCAGGGCAAAAATAGGTAGAAAAATTGTCGTCACACTGATGAGATGATGTCACTTCTGGCAAATAACTGGTAGTGATATCAATGTGTTGGTGTGATGCTCAAGGATTAACCCAAACTCTTTAGTAAAGCCATCCTTGTCCCTGTGCCTTCCATCTACTTCTGATTGCTAATCAATGGCTGGCAACCCATCAGCATCCTGTTTCACATGGTCAGGGGTCATTTCGTAGAAAAAGAGCTAGGGGGACTCATTAGCATAACTCACCCTGCCACACCCCCTGACATCACCGGAAGTGTGTCCTCCCCACAGCCGGCGGCGACCTCCAGCGGGCACCAGCAGGGAGCTCCAGGCCCCGCCCTCCCGCACCTCACCCGGGGGGATGGTGTCCCCCCACGTCCCCCCCCAAATGACCCTTGCACATGGTGCACAACCACACGCCTCCTTATCCAGTCTGGCAGTTAACATCCTTCTCACAGGTCCTGGTATGTTTGTTCCATCTGCAGAGCTGAGGTGGGTGATGACTAGAGCCTTGGTTTTTCAGTGGTAGTGACTTGCCTATGGAATACCCTTTCTGTTGAGGCTTGCCTCATACCTGCCGTACTCTCATTGAGCTGCTAGGCCACTGCATTTCTTATTACCCACCTTTAACTAGTGGGCTGATTTTTTTCAATTGTTTTTACAATATGCTTCTATCCTCATGACTGTTATGAGAATCTTTTAGGTTGCTAGATATTTTATGCTCTGGGGTTTTATTGGCGTGGCTTTTAATATCTTGATTTTATGTTTTATTCTGTTTATTTATTGATTTGATTTGTATACTGCCCTCCCCATAGACAGGCTCAGTTCAAAACAATCTCAGTACAATGTCATTAAAGCAATTAAACAACAATTAAAACAGTAAAACCATAAAATACAGTGCAAAAAAAAAGCTAGTTCTGATGTCAATTCAGCAATATTCATGTTAAAATCCAAGCCACCGATGTCAGTTCAGCAGTACTGATGTTAAAATGCTGCCTCAAGTAGGTCTCTGAAGAAATTGCATATTAATGTTTCGAATAAATAAATAATATCCCTGGAAAGCCTTCTACCAAAGAACAAACTCCCCTTGTTGATCCTCGCCAACACTGAACTTGGAGGATTAGTGCGGAATCCTAAACTGAGTTACACCTTTCTAAACTCATCAGATTAGAATATTATTCTGGAGTTTACCATTCTCTTCTGTTAAAAAGTGTCAGACTCCATCTGTGGCCCGGACGTTGACCCACCCATGGCCGTGGCGTCTGGCTTCCTACCAAAGCGGACAGTCCTGGGAGTTGGAGGAAATTGTTAAGGAGGAGTTTGCCGTGGGGCCTCAGATAGGCAGGGGATGGGGTTAACGTCACCCCTTAAGACCCTCTGCCAGAGTGCACAGGACACCTCTCGTTCTCCCTCTCTCTCTCCATTTCTCTCAGCTCAGTTCCGTCGCACGTTTCTCCTTCCCAGCCCCTCTGCATCTCTCTCCTTTTATTCCCCCTTCACCACTCCCAGCACCACCCGTGTTTCCTGCCCCCTCTACTCCCAGTCTGACTCCTCCCCCGGTGATAAACCCGGATGCCGTCTGGACATTCTGGGCATGGTCGCAAACGTGCCAGTGGCGGTCCTGTCAGCCTAGGGGCTGTGCCACCGGCACCACCACCTGGGCTTCTTGCCGTGTCCACCCTCAGCTCTCCCTCTGCAACATCTGCACCACTGCTCGCTGGGGTGGTGTTCTGGGGTGCACACTCCAGGGGCCGTGCTCTGCCAACACTACTGCAACTCTCTGGGTCACCAAAGGTTGTCTCTCCTGGGGCTTCCCGCGTTGAGGAACTGGGCCATGGCTCCACCAGTTGCCATGGTGTCGTGGTTGCTCCGCTCCTCTGTTGGTTCCCAGGTGAGTCGGGCAGTTGGGGCATATCTGGGTGGGGTGGGGTATATGTCCCGTGGCCACCGGACCAGGACAAAAAGAAAGCACACATTTGTCTCATACAAGAAGAACCTAGGACACAGCCGTCCTGACCATACTTAGTTGAAGACAAATGGATTTGAAAAACAAGTCATGTTTTAAATTGCTATATATTAGAATCAGTGATCCTTACTTTCTGCCACAAAAGGAGTCTGGAAGTTGCCTGCAGCAGGATGAGAGAAGATCTGCTTGTTCAATAAAGCTATGATTTGTGACTTTATCTTGATAGTTTAATAGTAGTCTATTTATTTCTTCTGGATTTCATGAACAAATACACCCAATCTATCTCTAGTAGAGATGGGCACAAACCGAATCATGAAGTAAAATTAGTCCTGTTTGTGGTTTGCAAAGTCAAGTTCATGGCAAGGCACCTGGCATGAACTTTCCACAAACTTTGACATTGTTTTTGGAAATTTGTGCCAGTTCATGAGTGGATACATTCCCAAACAGATTGTCTCCACTCCATCAAAATGTTTACAAAACTTGGGAGGACATGTAGAGGAGCATCCAGGGGAGGTCCCCTGTGACTTTAATGTATCTAGCTTGCACAGGATCCATTCTATTCACTTCCAAACCTCAGTCATTTTGACAGGCACAGGTTCAGGAGGTTCAGGAGTGCATAGAACAGATACCGTACAACTAGACACACCAAACTCAAAACTTTCCTGGGGGCACTTTCTTTGTGGGGCCGTAACGTGGACCCCATAAATCCAATCCTCCCCAAACTTGGAGGAAAGGCAGAGAAGAGTCAGCAAGAGATCTTTCACGAGTTAGGTGTCTGTATCATGTGTGTGGGGTGTTCTACCAGGCCACAAACCTCATGAGATGAACCAGTTTGTAAGGACTAAAAATTTGTAACAGTCTGCAGTTCATGAACGGGGCACATCATAAACTATGAACTGCATTTTCCTGGTTCGTGCCCATCCCTAATCTCTAGTTGTTCATACATATACTTAGCTGTGCTAGAATATGGAGATAGATTAGCACACACATCCTATTAAAAGTAATGCAATGTGGCAAGACAGCATTCACACTTAAATGTGCACCTGATTTTCTTTCACAATTCCTGATTTAGCAAGTGGTATATACAGGGATCTCCTTAGCTGAACTGGTGCAATGGACTGGTTTGAGTTCATTTTTATCAGAGCTGTTTTTTGTATACAAGATTACATTTCCTTTTACCTTTCCATAAACCGTGCGAGTATCTCCTTGAGTTCGTGGGAGCATGAGGGGCAAGCAAGGACTTAGCCACAATGTTGTTCCCTAAATCTTCATTTTTCCCCATCTAAAAAATAACTTCACATCTGTACACTAAAACACTGCCACTTAGTCAAAATCCATCTCCTTCCACTGCATTATGAAATAAAGTAGTCAAATCCAATTCCCTAGTATCCTCTTGTCTCTTTCTACTATCCAGTGAGCTGAATAGCTAACACAAATTGAACTTAGACACTATTTTTTATCTCTTTTATGCTTGAGATCTGCTGTCTCCGATGCATCTCTTTAAAACATTCAAAAGGTTGTAAGACCTATCCTAATAACTTGCTCCCCTGAGTGCCTGGATTAAACAGCTCTCTGTCATCCTTTTTCAGAAGCTTCATTTTTCCTTTGTAATATCTGAAAAAGGCTTAAGAAGGGATTTTGATTGTGCAAAAAATAGAGTCTCATACATTTGTCAATGCAGCTTGCATACAAATTGTTGTTGTTATGTTGTTGTTGTTGTGCAAAGCCAGTCCTTCATTCATGGGCCACTGGAATCTGTGGACATGGGTATACGTCCCCCACTCCTTCCCTTGCTGCTCCAGGTTTCTTGGTCATTCTTCTAGGCTTCAAACAAGATTTAAAAAAATCTGTACAATATAATAATATAAGATTTAGGGGGATTTGGGGGAGTCAGGATAAGTTGTATTGGGGGGAGGGACCCTAGAGGGGAATAATGTCATGAAACCCACCCTCCAAAGCAGCCATTTTCTCCAGGAGAACTCATCTCAGTCATCTGGAAATCAGATGAAAATGCAGGAGCACTCCAGGTCTGACCTGGAAGTGGCAACCCTAGTAAAAAGGCCATCAAGTGTTATGGATAACATGATCGAAAGGTCCATACTAGCAAAAATCCCATCATTCAATCTAAAATTTAAAAATCTTATTTGTAACATTTTATGGAGTATTTTCCAGCCCAAAGCAGTTAATGTTGAAGGGTTTTTTTTTAAGGTTGCACATGGACCTGCATTGTTGTGCAATGCAAAACACACTCCTACAATGCATAAAACAAGGGGGCAGCTATTTATGCCAACTGGTCACCTCCTAGGGTTAAAGGCCCAGCTACCCCAAAGTCAATGCTTCCATTAACCCAACATAGGCCTGCCTTGCCTTGCCAAAGTACTATTCTTCTTTATGCAGCCATAATCACAAGATACAGCTGGCTAGTTCCATATTTACTCAGGAAATTCTGAGCAAAAATACATTTTGCCATTATGGAATCAATATATTAAAAAGCAACTCCAGGTATTGTAGGTCATGCTTCAGTGTTGCACTAAATCATAGATAGATAGATTAGATTAGATAGATTAGATAGATTAGATAGATAGATTTTATTTATTTTTTCAAATTTATACCCTGCCTTCTCAGACAGGGCTTACATAAAATCAGTAGAAAACATTTAAAATAATACAATAAATCATTTAAAAAAGTATTAAAAACAGATTACAATTCCATAATACCATAATAAGTACTAGATTTGCTGTTATAAAGTTCATGATGGCTACCATCAACTCTCACTTTTCAAGCCGTCTTGCAGGTCTTCTGTAGTTGTCTTTTGGTGTCTTTCCAACAGCTGGCACAGCCTGTTAATATAAGTTCCAGCGGCAGCAGGGCTTCTTATCCTAGTTGTTAAAGGTGGTGGAAGAGCTCTGTTTTACAGGCCCTGCAGAACTGTAATAGGCTCTGCAGGGCCCTGATCTCCTCTGGGAGCTCATTCCACCAGGATGGAGCCACCACCGAGAAGGCCTGAGCCCTAGTTGTCACCAGCCTGGCCTCCTTAAGACTCAGGAGGGCCAGTCAGTTCATCGATAGATAGATAGATAGATAGATAGATAGATAGATAGATAGATAGATAGATAGATAGATAGATAGATAGATAGATAGATAGATAGATGGATAGATAGATGGATAGATGGATAGATAGATGGATAGATGATAGATAGATAGATAGATAGATAGATAGATAGATAGATAGATAGATAGATAGATAGATAGATAGATGATAGATAGATTTGTGTATATATACAGCACCTAAGGTTCTGATGGGAGGGATTAGGAGGGGGTCATTGCCTGAACCCTTTCTTCAACCTACTCATCATCATCACTCTCACATCTCTTTCTGTCTCTTTCCTCAGCCTATGAGGTTGCTGTGATGGACTGCACTTTTAAGAAGCTTAGAAGTACTGTACAAACAGCTGAAGGATTGTGAAAGGTTAATTCTTTACAGAAACAGACAGCCTTGAGTGACAGGCTGCTTCATACAATCTGATTGGTTAGCATCAGCTGAGCAGAGAAAGGCTTGAGAGCTGCATGCTGAGGAGAGTCAGACAGATTACTTCCTTGACTAAGCTGAGGCTGATTTCAGCCTTAGCTGAAAGCAGTTTAACACAGACAGATAGCAAGGAAGTTTGGGAAGTAGGCAAAGACTCCCATTTGGGCCAAAAAAGGGGAATAGATCTTGTGAGAGGAGAATTTCCCAGGGAGTTAGCTCTGAAGAGTGAAGAGATCCCTGATGTGGTGTGATTAGAAACTGCCTTTAGAGACCTTAAGAATAGTCAAAAACTCAAGATGAGTACTAGTAGGGTTGCCAAGTCACGGCGGGGAATTGTATGTCTTCGCAGAATCTGTGCCGTGGGGACGGCAAGACGCGTTGCACCTGCCGTCACCAGGATTTGACGCTATGCATCGCTCTGGCAATGGGGCTCCAAACAGCCCCGTTGCCAGAGCGACGCATAGCGTCATGTCTTGGCGATGGCGGTGCAACACATCTCACCATCCCCGTGGCACAGATTCTGCGAAGACATGCGGATCCCCCACCGCGATTTGGCGAGATTTGGTAAGCCTAAGTACTAGTGTTTCAAGAGAAGAGGTTTGGGTACTGGAAAGAGGGTAACTACCTTTTGGAAACCAAAAGAGACAAAGAATACTCCCAAAAAGGGTACTAGAGTTTTTGGGAAAACACTCGAACAAAAGCCTCTAAACATAAACATTTAAGTAATTGTAAATAGCTTAAAGAACTTTCATTAGTCTGAAACGTGAGAACTAAAGTCTACGCATGTACTGATTTTTACCTCAGAGTTATCTATATTGAGCTCCCTCAGAAATTTTCAACTCCTGATTTCACCTGACCTTTCCCCTGTATGTTAAATAAAATATATTGGTATTTTTGAATTTCAAATGCCTTGAGCGCTAATGTCAGAACCCACAGCTAACAACGAAGTACACGCATTCAGGAACAGTTATACTTTTATTGCAGAGCTATAGATGCAGTAACATAGGCACTGTTAAGAATGCCCACAGCCAGTAGAGCATAATAGGATATAGGGTATTCGTATGCACCCCTCCATGGCATTGGCCAATTAGGCACCCTCCCACGTGCGGGATAAGTCAGGCAACCGTTAAGTGGCTAAAGCTGAGAACTCGGAGTCTCTCACGGTACATAGGAGCTCTCCAGACAACACAACGTCCTCCTACACATCTGTAGAGATAAGCATTTCAGCAAAGGCATAACAGCAGGGATAGGAATGCAATAGCAATTAACAAGACACAGAATGAACTCCCCAACCCCCATGGCAGCATAGCTGTCAGCCATTTAAGTTGTTTAAGAAAGGGGGCTCCCAATCCTTCCCTCAGGTTCCTGGGCAGAACCAGCAGCCAAAATTTCATACTATGACAGGGTGGGTCAGCCAGAGCTCTTCAGCAAGGAAGAAAACATATTACTAGGGTGGCTTAGTCAATAAAGGGAAAGAAAAACAGAGGGAAAGTCTTGTCTCTGAGGGAGGGAAGTGGACAGGGGGCCATCATAGTTGTGAACTCTGGGTTGGGGAATGCCTGGAGATTTGAGTGTGGATGGGGTTTGGGGAGGGAGAGACCTCAGCAGGATATAATGCCATATAGTCCACCTTTCAAAGCAGCATATTTCTCCATGGGAACTGATCTCTGTAGTCTAGAGATCAGTTGTAATTCCAGAAGATCTCCAGGCCCCACATGGAGAGTGGCAACCCCACGACTATAACTTCTTCCTTGGTCCTATCCTGATAATCAAATATGCTGGTCTCAATAATCAAACATGTTGCAGAGCTAGGAAATACAGGGCTGACCTTACACCTTGGTCCATCATCTAGAGTAACCACTGCTACAATAATCTCAGAGATGAAGAAAGGAGAGGAGAGTGCACTGTGGATATTTAACACCCAGTGACAAAAACCTGAAAATGGGTCTCTAATCAGCTACTTTACTTGTATTTCAAATGGCCCTAGCTCCTGGACATGTGATGGAAACACAGCTGGTAAGATACACTCAAACAGAAGTACCTCAATGATAGAAATAAAGCAAGCATTCTTCACGCAGTACCTGCTTATTGGCTAAATGTTGGTGATTTTCAAAGATCTAAAGATACTGGTAGCTCCTAAGAAGGGAGCCTATGATATTTTAATGCTTTGTCTTTTCACAACTGTGTGTCCTCTCGGGGGGGGGGGGTAAAAAAAAAAACTAAAATTATTTTCTATTTAAAACCTTCTAACAGCCCTGGGGGGAAAAAAACAACTTTTGCATATTCAATAACTCATACCAGTATGGCTCCTTTTCAAAACTGTAACTTTTTACAATTTTGAAACAACAAAACTATGTTGTAAACCTAAGATATTAGAAAACTAACAAACTTTAATGAAAAGAAAAAAACATTTAAAATCAATAATTTCTAACATTTATTGATCCTAGGCTATTTTTCTACCACAAGAACATACCTCTCCCTAGTACGATAAATAATCTGCGTTTTATCAGGAAGGGTCATTTGTGGTCCGAAGAAGAAGAGATTGGATTTATACCCCGCCCTTCACTACCCAAAGGTGTCTCAGAGTGGCTTACAAACTCTTCCCTTCCCCTCCCCATAACAGACACCCTGTGTGGTAGGTGGGGCTTAGAGAGTGACCCAAGTTCACACCAGCAGCCGGAGAAAAGTCAGTGGGAAAGGGAGAAGAGGAAACAAATCAGCACAGCAACCAGCTGGAGTAAAACTAGCCACAGCCTGATTGATTATGACGACTGGAATATTGGTGTGGCATAGGACACGATTCCAGGCATCGGGTGGCCTGCCTGTCAACCAATGAAAGCATTCCCCAGCCCACCTGCTGGGGGAAAGCCTGGAGTGGCAAGCCCTGTGGTCCCACCTGGGCTCTGTGTGGTTTCCCTGCCACCAGGGAGTAGAGCAGGACAACAGCCAATAAGCTACGCATACCACTGCAGGGTACTCTCCCCATGCTCCACTCTCAGATCTCCAGGACTTTCCCAACCCAGAGTTGGCAACTCTCTCCAGAACACTTTCCTGAGCTCCAAAATTCCCAAGACCTAAAATTTAGATGGCTTTATTTATTTATTTATTTATTTATTAAGGCTCAGGGCGGCTAACAGAGCCATAGCACCAAATAATAACGATAAAACAGTATAAAATACAAAAAGACAGTTAAATAATTAACAAAATTCATAAAACAGTTTTGGTGCTTTATGTTTTATTTTCTCCTCAAATCAGGCCAGCTAGTTAATTCTAATTTACTACCCCTAGATTTTTCGTACATTCTGTATGAAAGTTTTAATTTGACAAAATAACCTTTGAAAATTCACACAAGAGAGCCAGAGCAAGGTCCTGTAATACGTTAAGTGACTAAGCCAGCCAAAACCTGCGATTTATTTAAATTTATAATGGCCATGGGAAAAAAGTGCTGTGCAGTTACATTCTTGGCACATTCAAAGCAGAAAGCTTTCTGAGGCTTTGGCCTTGTATAATTATATTAGTTTTTGCTGACATGATCCTTATGTTATAAGCCATAATATTTAGCATTTGCCTCATAAATGGATGTACTACAACTTTACCTTCTCTCACAACTTTCATCTGTAAGACGTTTCATGAATTTAGTTATTAATTAACAGGAATTATGATTCTGTCTTTAAAATCTTTTGTTTATGGCCATCATATGAAACTGAATAGGACATTACTTTTGTAATAACTGGCTTTCCATAAGAAACTAGGGAGAACGCTGTTGGATCACACCAGTGATGCATCTGTCCATCATCCTGTTCCTCTCAGCTATAGGTCACACCCTGACCTATCAGGTGTCCTGGAAAGAAAACAAAGAGGGTATAGAGGGTAAGTTCTCCTCCTGGTGTGCAGAGGTTCACTGTCTCCTGAATGTGATTGTTCTGTTTAGAAATCGTGGTTAGTTGCCATTAATGGACCCTTCCTTCATTATGCTTTATTTAAAAGTTTCCCTCTTTTTAAAGCAGTAGAAAGAAGGGAGGAAAGGTACAGACCCTGAATGGGAAACAGAAGTCTCATAAATTGGGTTTTACTCCAGTCATCTTTCATACTGGTGGAGAGAAGCATGAAATGCATAACAGAAATTCAGGATCATACATCGGGCTATACAGAGTATTAGAAGTGCACAAGTGGAGACCCGCAAGAAACTTGCGGAATGGTTATCTCATTCGTCACACCTTTGCTTCCTCTCCTCACCCCCTACCTCTCTCACGCTATTTCTCCCCTCTGCCCCCTTTTTCTTATTCTCTATTTCTCTTCCATGAATGTGACTTCCTCTCTCTTTCTGACCTGTCATCTTTCTCTTTGTTTTTCTGCCTCCCCACTTCATCTTTCTTTCTGCCCCCACCCCATCATTCTTTCTTTCTGCCCCCATCACTCTCCCAGCCTCCTGCCTGCTTCCTCCCCCACTCCGCAGAGCAGCAGCAGTGGCAGCGGTCTGGGAATCACAACGGATCTCCCAGCTACAGAGATCAATTCCTCTTAGGGCTGCCAGCTCCAGGTTGAGAAATTCCTGGAGTTTTGGGGGTGGAGCCTTGGGACAGTGAGGCTTGGGGTGGCAAGCAGCCTCAGCAG
>NW_015163614.1:527912-528130 GCF_001447785.1 Gekko japonicus | reverse complement strand
TCATCTCCAGACTACAGAGATAACTTCCCATGGAGAAAATGGATGTTTTGGAGGGTGGACTCTGTGACATTGTACTCCACTGAGCCCCCTGTCCTCCCCAGGCTCCACCCGCAAATCTCCAGGAGTTTCCCAGCCTGGACCTGGCAACCTTATCCACAATCCCCTGTCGGTGGCCAGGGAGGGTTGCCAACGTCTAAGTGGGACCTGGAGGAACCCCC
>NW_015163614.1:517939-527856 GCF_001447785.1 Gekko japonicus | reverse complement strand
GCAGAGATCTGTCTCCCTGGAGGAAATGGCTGCTTTTGAGGGTGGACTCTGTGGCATTAGACCCAGCTGAGGCCTCTCCCTTCCCCAAACCCAGCCCTCCACAAAATCTCAAGAAATCCCCCAGCCTAGCACTGGCAACTCTTGTGAGGCCTGGCCCCATGGCTCCCTTCCTCCCTCCCTCCTTGAAAGGCCAAAAGAGGCCAGGAAAGGGCCCTTCCCCCACCCTTTCACTGACAGAGCCAGTTAGAAGCCTCCCCCCCCCAAACATTCCAATCTCTCTCTCACCGTTGATGCCTGGAGTTAGATCCCTGCAGAGGCCATTTCAAAAGGTATTGGGGGGTCCCTGAAGGGATTTTTTAAACTTTTTGGATTTTTCTGCAGACACAGTTAGTCTACTGACTATGTAGGAAAAGCTGTTGGGGCAGAGTGAGCTTCCTGTTAGTGGAAATAAGTATCCGCACATGGCACCCTCTGTTGGAAATTAGAATATAAGATAGAAGAAGAGAATACTGCTCATCTCATGAAATTTATCCCATAGGTCAATCCAATGGTGATGATTTCCAAAAAGACTAACTGAACAATATTAATGTATGTGTATAGTGATGCTTTAGTATTCATTTTCCAGAGCTTATACAATATCAGTAAGTACATTTGAAAGAGGAGGTGTTGAGAAAGTAAGCTGTCCATTTGGTTTCCTTTCTAATGCAACTGCCTTCTCATTCTTTAAAGTTTCATAAGACACTGCACCTACAGAGAAGTCTTTAGTGCTGTCTTCACTATCATCAAGCTACATTTCATTCACTTACAGAATACAGAACAGCAATAAGGATACACGTGGCACTACAAGGAAGACAGGAAAAGTTACATAACAGGCACAGAGGATTGCTTTTGGCAACCCAAGAAAGCCATACACTAAACTTTGGAGAGTAGGCTGCTTGTCTCAGTGCTCACTGGCCCCTCTCAACCAGGGTGCACAACTCTATCCTTGATTGTAGCATAATTCCCTATATAACAGTGATGCCCAAACTGCAACCCAAAACTCACTTATTTATTGCAAAGTGCCAACACGGCAATTTAACCTGAATACTGAGGTTTTAGTTTAGAAAAAAACAACTCATATATTAACATAAGATGATCCAAACAAAGAAAGGAAAGCAATCCCAAATGCTTTCATTTTCTTTGGCAGATAATTCCACACTTTAATGATGGTCTGGGCCTGGCTGGGGCGATGGCATGCGTGCCCACAGAGAGGGCTCTGAGTGCCGCCTCTGGCTCGTGTGCCATAGGTTCGCCACCACTGCCATATAATATCTTAGTATAATACTGGTAGAAATCGTTCTGTGTTGTGTACTGCAATGAATGACAAACATGGTTTTATAAACAAGAGGACCTGTCCTCTTATCCAATGAGTGTTGGGTTTACTTTGGAGTTTTTGGTGGGGGACCTTATCAAAAGCCTGTCATATATTGGTTTTGAAAATAATTTTTCTCTTATGTTGTTGTTCAGCTACCAATAATCGGAATGGCTTGTTCACACAGGCAACTTGTGGATCATATTCCAAGTTTGTAAAACTGGTTCAATGCTTGACATTCTGGTAGGTCACTGTATCATTTATAGATAGTTCCCCCCCCCTTTTTGTTTTCCTTTCTATTTTTATCAGAATTGATCTCTATGCTTCAGACTCGTTCTTGATAGATGTTCCCTTTTGTGACCCATATGACTATACTACGAACCTTAGTTTTAAGCAGTATTATATCTGACAGACAGGAACTTGATTAAGATGAACTTCAATTAAGATAAATGAGGGATGCTGAATCATCGCTTTCACATGATGAGGCTTGCATCCTTGGAACAGTGCTGGAAGTAATGAGCATTTTCAATTTTCTTAGTGAAAGCACAAATTAGATTTGCGCAGGACTGCCTGCCCACCTGGTCTGAAACTGTGTGCGCTTATTAGGGAGCACCGATGCTGCAATTTCATTATAGAGATCTTTCTCTGTATATAATGGGGTTCTACCACCTTACAGACATATGAATCAACAGACTCTTTCAGAAACTTAATGAATATAAATATATAAATATAAATATTAGGCTTAATTGCTATTGATGCGAAGAACCTGCATAGCTTCGTAAATAGGACAGCTGAGGTTTTTTTCCTTATACAAAATTCATTTAGCAAACAAGAAATAATTTGGTCATGAAAGGAAAAAAACCTTCAGTTGCTCCATTTTATATGGAGTTGATAGTTAATTTTTAAATGTATGTCCATTGTCCCTGAAAATGTCTGTGAAATTTGATCTGACAGTGCATTATTTACAATTTAATATTCATGAGACCCCTATTTAAATCTTCAATCATCCAGTCAGTGAAAAAATCCAAACAAAAAAGCCCATGGACTGGTGGAATTCACTAAAAAATTTCAAATATAAACTAGTTCACAAATTAGAGACTAGCATTTCAGTAAAGATGAAAAATATATATTATTCAAATTTTTGCTTGTTGTAGTGGAGCATGAAGCTAAAACATAAGTAGACAAATATATTTTTAGATCTGTATTTGGTTCCCAGCTTGTCTGGTAGATTCACCCCCCCCCAAAAAAAAGACAATGAAACGTTAAAAGAAAGAACCCCCTTTCCCAAACATGGTAGAAGGATAATAGACTGCACTATAGAAAGAAGATGAGGCATAGATACTAGATTGCTCTATAGAAAGGTGAGGTAAAATAAGGAAAGATTGACAGGCTTGGTTAATGGATTCTTATGGAATTTATTGATGAATCAGAGACTCACAAGAGTAGCCAAACCCCCTTCCTAGTGTCCAATTGTAGCAGTAGGATATAATTGAAAGTTCCCTTATCAGGCCAAATGAACCAGGAAACAATCACCTCCAAGGATCATGATCATCCACCTTGCATTTTCTGTCTGTTCCTTAAAGCACAACTGGTCTGGCCTTTTGTATCATGTATTTATTTAATAGGGCCTGGCCTGGCCTGCCCTAAAAAATGCACAATCTGCAATTATTTTTAAAGTAACCTTATTTCTTCAGTTGGAACATTGCTTGAAGAAGGTGTAGATCCTTAAAGTACATTTCTATGCAGAGTTGCTCCAGTCTAAGTCCACTGAAGTTAATGGCCTTAGACTAGAATAATTCTGCATAAGATTGGACTGTCAAAAAGAGTTCCACCTGCCCAGGACTCCTTTGGACTTGTCAAGCCAGCTTATTTACTTGGCAGTAAACTGAGTCCGTAGGTTTTAGTCTCAAGAATTGTAGTCTGCAGCTTTTTATTAACAAAGCTGGTTCCCATTATGTGTGTAAAAGAAATTAAGCACAGAATTAAGAAACAAGCCTAACTGGGTGGTACTACCAAGTGTTTGGAGGGTTGGTTTGGATAGAGGTATTTGGAAGGGGTGAAAGAGGGCATACCATTTCCCCCTAAGAGAATCAAATATGACAGCACACGAACCTACTGAACTAAGGGACATTTCCTAAATTCATTTACATGTTTATCTGTTAACAGAGGTCATTTCGGGGGGGATTGCGGGGGATCGCAGTTCCCCCAGGTGTGGTACGGGGGGCGGGGCACATGATGAAGCCCCACCCCCTGCTTCCGGCCACCCCGCTTCCGACCCTCATTCAGCCAGGAGGAGGCAGGAGAAGAGGGAGGGTAAGTTGCTTCCTCCCTGCCTCTCCCCACCCCTGCCTGCCTGGGGCCAGGGAGGGCCTTCGCGGGGCTTTCTCGCACGCCCGCTGGCCTGGCAGGTCCACCGCCGGGCCCCTCATGGGGCTCGGCAGTGGAGCTGCAAGGCCGGCAGTGGCGGCCGGGACCGTTGGGGGTGGGGTGTGTGGCCTTATGACAACTTTCGGCGATGTCAGGGGGTGTGGCCTTATGACACACTTCTGGTGATGTCAGGGGGTGTGGCATATGCTAATGAGTTATGCTAATGAGTTCCCCTAGCTCTTTTTCTACGAAACAACCCCTGTCTGTTAAGAAACTGAACAAAGTTTGAGTCCAGTGCCACCTTTAAGACCAACAAAGTTTTATTCATGGCATAAGGTTTTGTGTGCAAACACACTTCCTCAGATACAGTGGAACAGACCCTCCTCAGCTATTATAGTGGGTGGGGTGGGGGTTGTCAAGATGCATAAATACTGGGTGATTATAGCAAGACTGGATGTATGAAAGATCTGTGAATGGCAGTAAACTAGCATACAAATACAAGAGTTAACAAACAGATGTGGGAATGAGGTTTGCGTCCAGTGGCACCTACAAAACAAATAAAGTTCAATTCTGCGTACGAGTAAGAAATGAGAGACTTAGAGAGCAATACTAAGCAGGTCTACTCTGAATTCTACTACGGTCTATTCAATAGGGCTTATTCCCAGGAAAGTGTCCTTAGGATTGCACTGTTATTATGTACACTCCTTCAGCTTCATTGAAACAGATTTCCTTAAATATTACATATTGGGGGGGGGGATAGTTGCCAGAAAGAGCTAATTAGAGTCAAGATGCCTAAGTAACTGAGCAATAAATACAGCTAAGATTGGACTAATACATTAGGTAAGACATGTAAATAGCAGTAAGTTGGTATACAGATAATAAAGGAGTTAATAACAAATACGAGAACTAAGTTTGAGTGCAGTGGCACCTTTAAGACCAACAAAGTTTGATTTCTGGGTATAAGTAAGAACTGAGTGGCTTAGCATATGTAGTGAGATGAGAAGCCAATATTTCTGTTAAGTCCTGGGGGTTCCATTGTTCTGAGTGTTGTCATAATTTGTAATTCAGCAATCTCCCATTCCCATCTTTTTCTGAAGTTCCTTTGCAATAAAACAGGTACTTTGAGGTCACCCACTGAGTGTCCTGGAAGGCTAAAGTTTTCTCCTACAGGTTTCTCAGCCTTGTGATTCCTGATGTCAGATTTGTGCCCATTTATCCTTTGGTGTCGGGTTTAACCTATTTGTCTTACATAAAGAAAAGAAGGGAATTGTTGGTATTTAATGACATACACAGTGTTGGAAGATGAGCAAGTTAATAAGCCTGAGATGGTGTAGGTGATGTTGTTAGGTCCAGTGACTGAGTTGTCTGGAAGTATGTGGCAGCAAAGTTGGTTTATTGCAAATCCTGGTACCAGTGGCCATAAGATGTAGTATTATTGTGGGTGGAGAGTTGTTTGAGATTGGGGGGCTGTCTGTGTGCAATAAAAGGTTTGCCCCCCAGTACTTGTGAAAGAGAACTGTCTTTGTCCAGTAGAGATTGTAAGTCGCTGATGATGCGTTGAACTGTTTTGAGTCGAGAACTGTATGTGACCACTAGTGGTGTTCTGCTATTGTTTCTTTTGGGTCTGTCTTGCAACAGGTTTTCTCTGGGTATCATTCTGGCTTTGTTGGTCTGTTTCTTGACTACTTTAGTTCCAAAAAGTTTCATTGTAGATCCTTCAAGTGAGAATCTCTGTCCGTAGAACTGGAACAGATGTGGCTGTAGCATAGAGCCCGGCTGTATACAATGGATCATTTGGTATGTTTAGGATGGTGGCTGGAAATGGATTATTGTCCTTGAGTGTTCTTTTTGATATAATATTTTTTATTGAGTATATCCATTCTACATACACATAAATCATTACCCATCATGTTGATATACACATTTTTCCGCTTTTTAGAGTGTTCTTATTGTGCAAAGGAAAAGGGTTCATTTTCTCTGGCTCTGCCCACCACTTGCTGTCCTCAGCTCCACCAGCCCCAATGGTCACCAGCTACCACCGCAACCAAGAGGTGCACATTTGAGATTTCATGTACTATCATGTATGTTCATGGTTCTGCACCTGCTCCCCCATTTTATATCCTTGCCTCAGGCACTAAATTAGCTAGTTACAGCTCTGTGAGAAAGTCATTTGGTCAAACTTACATTTTTCTCTGGACCTCTGGTTTCCCTATGATCAGTACACATTATCCTTCTTAGCTATCACCATCAAATGCAGACTAAGGAAGGGCCAGAGCCACACTTACTTGTGTGCAGGGGTCATTTCGTAGAAAAAGAGGTGCAGGAGCTCATTAGCATAACTCATTAGCATAACTTATTTGCATATGCCACACCCCTGACATCACTGGAAGAGTGCCAGAAGGTAACACCCGCCGCTCAGGCTCCACTGGACTGTTTTGGATTGCTAGCTATGGGGGGGGGGCGTGCAGATCTGTCCTCGCAGAGGAGGGAGAGCTTATACCTGAATAAAACTTGGTCTTAAAGGTGCCACTGGACTGTTTTGAACCAGGGGACCGGGGGGGGGGTGTCTCTGGAACTTACCTGGCTGCTTCTTGCTCTGACTGAAGGCTGCTGAGAGCAGGGGGTGGGGCTTGCTGCATGTGCCCACCCCCTGGGCTATTTACTGCCAGAGCTCCGTTCCTGTGCACTCCTGCAGGAAATGACCCCTGCTTGTGTGGAACATTAGCACCTAAATTAGTGCTTCTGATTCTCCACAGTAAATTTGAATGTTTGCTAAGGACTGGAAAGATGAGGCAGGAGTAAGTAGCTCTTCCTGCTTTATAACCAGAGTGAGGCTTCACATGTTTCCAACATTACACAGACACATAAGAAAGAGAAGCCCATGCTCTAGAGCTGCCAAGCCCCTGGTAGGGTTGGGGGATCCCGCACCACCATGTCCCATTTAAAAAGTGCAGCCTTATGTACTTATTGGAAGTTCGAACCAGAAATGACAAAAGGTAGTTCTAGGAATCACCAGAAACTCTAATGGTAAATGCTGCAATCTCCTCGCCACTCCTGCCAGTTGCCGCACGTTGCCTGGTAACCCTCACAGGCTCAACGGTGAATAATTATTCTTATCCTTGTTAACGTTCAAATCAATTCAAACTGAAAGATTTAAATGGCCATATCATACGTAATATGAGATATTATGGCAAAGTTTCCTTCTGATTCAATTTTTCTCCCGTCTTTTTTAGCATTCTACTTTTTTCATTATCTGTTGCCATTACTTATTATGTTCAGTTCAACAATTATAATCAATGGGGTGCCTTGCTGCTTTTATTTTCATATCAAAAAAGTTTGTAAACAGGTCACAGGTGGTATCTTCATTCATTGCTGAAGAAAAAACCAGGTTTGGTGTTGATTTACTTATTTATGTATGTATTCATTAAAACATTTTAGCCCACATTTCCTCATGGTTCAAGGCAGCTTACAACAACCATTTAAAAGCATTTCTAATTAAAACCAGCACAAATGGGCCCTGTGAAATATAGGCCAACTTTACTGGAATCACTGAAAACAAGGACATCTTATACTCGAATGGGCTTTTGGAAAGCAAAAATAAAACACAGGTTATTTTTTTAAATAACATGTTGGGTTTACAGTGTAGTGCAGTTATGCATCTGATATATATAAAGCCCTAAAGTATTGGCACTTTTCAGCTCTCCCACTGGCTGCTCTGTGTGCTCCTTCAGCTATTGGCCAAGCAACTGCCCATCAAGAGTACTCACGTGCCATTGGCTGGGTGCTGGGTCCACTCCTCTTCCCCACCCACTGCCACCTCAGCCACTGCTCCCTGTCAGAATAAATGGCCAAAATGGCTGTCTCTCCTGACAAAGATGCTTCTGTGTCTGGCTGGCTGCTGAAATTACTGTTCCCTGTTCAGGAAGAGGCTTCTCTTGCTGCCAGTTCTCCTGCTTGGCTCCTCCAAGGCTGACTGGCTACTGAGGTGAGCCAGCGGTCATCAATTCACTCCCTTCTCCTCCTGCTGTTGGCCTAATTCCCCCCTCAGTGGTTGTTACTAGGCAACCAAGCTTTGTTCTGTCAGTAAACCCTTTCTAGTAGGGTTGCCAAGTCACGGCGGGGGATCATAGGTCTTCACAGAATCCTTGCTGCAGGGACAGCGAGACGCGTTGCACCTGCTGTCGCTAGGATCTGATGCTATGCGTTGCTCTGGCAATGGGACTCCAAACAGCCCCGTTGCCAGAGCGACACATAGCGTCATGTCCTGGCGACGGCAGTGCAACAAGTCTCGCCATCCCCGTGGCAAGGATTCTGCAAAGACATGAAGATCCCCTGCTGCGATTTGGCGAGATTTGGCAGGCCTACTTTCTAGGCCTGCTTTAGCCTTTGTTGGTAACTCATTGGGGCCTGTACTGACTAGGGTTGACAGCTCGAGGTTGGGAAATTCCTGGAGATTTTGTGGTAGAGTCTATGGAAGCCAGAGTTTGGGGAGGGGAGAGGCCTTAGCTGAATAGAATCCCATAGGGTCCACCCTCCAAAGCAGTTATTTTCTCCAGGGGGAGAGAGGGATCTGTTGTCTGGAGTTCAGTTGTGATACCAGGTGATCTTCAGACTCCATCTGGAGGTTGGCTACCCTAGGCCTGGCAGCGCCCTCTGGGTGACTTGATAACACCTGATCTTTACAAGGACTTTATAAGGCCTGGCTGCTTGTTCCTGTTCACCAGCAGCAGACCCCCTAGGACAGTCAGTGTGGTGCAGCAGCTAGTGCTTCAGAGCAGGGTCTGCCAAACCCAGTTTCTTGCTGTGTAAGTTGAGTGGGTGATTTTGGACCAGTCACAGACTTGCTAACCTACTGCTCAGGGTTATTGTGCAGATCAAAAGGGGGAGATGAAAATGATGTAAGCTGCTTCGGTCCCCAAATACTCAATTAAAAAAATCATTCACGAAGTGTCTTTATATTTATAAAATCTTCAGGTGAGAGCTGGAGATCATTCAGAATTACAACCACTTTTCAGAGAGCAGAGATCAGTTCCCCCTGGAGAAAATGGTGGACTCTGTGTCATTATACCCTGCTGAGGTTGCCACAGCAAATTGACACTAAATGCACAAGGCCAGGACACCCGCCTAGAGCTTCTTTCTAGAGCTTGTTGTACTTATTTCCACAATGGACCTTATTCATATCTCCCTTATAAATAAAAGCCGAATGGTGGTGGCACTTCTCTAGAACATTCCACACGCTCCAAAATCAGTTCGCTCTCTGATCTGTCATTCAGAGGGTCTCTCTATCCACTGGCTGCTTTGCCTGAGTCCTGCCTCCAACATTCTAAGCATTCTGCTGTTCCCCTCTCCCCCATAGCCAGTCAGAATACAGAGGTTATTTGCATATGCAGCCTCATTGAGCTTTGCCTCGGAACACAGAGGTCATTTGCATATGCAACTTGATTGGCTTTTGCCTCTAACATTCTAAACAGCTTGCTGTTCTGAGGTAAAATGTGTCCAATCTCCAGGTGAGAGCTGGAGATCACTCAGAATTACAACTGTTTTCCAGATGGCAGAGATCTGTTCCCCTGGATAAAATGGTGGGCTCTGTATCCTTATATGCTCCTGAGGTGGCCCCCATATGACAGCCAATGTGACGTAGCCGTCGGGGCTTCAGAGCACGGGAGAGGCTGCAGGTGTGTGGGGGTGGAAAGCTGAAGAGTGAGGGGGAAATAAAGGTAGATTGATGCCTGGCTGGGAAGGAGACAGGGTTGCCAACTCCATGTGGGAAATTCCTGGAGAAGTGAGGGATGGAGCCTGGAGAGGGTGAGGTTTTAGGAGGCGTGGGACCTCAGACAGGTACAAAGCCATAGACTCCACCCTCCAAAGCAACTATTCCCTTCTGGGGAACCATTGTTGACAATCTCCAGGTGAGGGCTCGAGATCACTCAAAATTACAACTGTTCTTTAGGTAGCAGAGATCACTTCCTCAGAGAAAATGGTGTACTCAGTGTCATTATACCCTGCTGAGGTCGCCACAGCAAATTGACACTGAGTGTCCAAGGCCGCGGCACCCGCCCAGAGCCTCTTTCTTAGAGACCGTTGTATTTATTTCCACAACAGGCCTTTTTCCTAGTTAATATATAAAAGCCAAGCCAGGCTGGCGATGACTTATCTACTCTCCCATTGGCCACTGGGGAAGCTGCCTTGGTGCCTATTG
>NW_015163614.1:410254-517892 GCF_001447785.1 Gekko japonicus | reverse complement strand
CTGCTGAAGTCACTCCCCAGGCTCTACCCCTCAAATCTACAGGTATTTCCCAACCCAGAGTTGGCAACCCTGTAACTGGCTATAGAACTGCTTTCCAGACCCTTGGAACCCAGAAAACATGGCATAGGAGGATGTGCTTTTCTACCTTAGCTGCCACTGAATAGCCCCAAATCAACACAGACCAACCTCCAGGCGGCACCTGGAGATCTCCAGCTATTACAACTGATCTCCAGATGAGCAAGATGAGTTCTCCTGGAGAAAATGGCTGCGTTGGGCAGTGGAGACTATGGCATTATACCCTGCTGAGGTCCTTCCCCACCTCAAACCCTGCCCTCCCCAGGCTCTAACCCTCAAATCTACAGGTATTTCCCAACCCAGAGTTGGCAACCCTGTACAGAACCACTTTCCAGACCCTTGGAATCCATCCAGAAAACATGGCATAGGAGGAGGTGGTTTTCTACCTTAGCTGCCACTGCATAGCCCCAAATCAACATAAGTCAGGGGCAATATTCCCTCTAAGCTGTGGAGTCTTGTGAGCAAAAATTCTATTTTGTGAGTTACTGGCATTAAAGTTGTGAGCAAGCGATTTGGCTATTGCATCAATCAGTTTGCTCCGGAGCCACCCTTCCTGAGCTGAGACGAAAATGTGTGAGCCGGAGGTTAAAAAACTGTGAGCTAGCTCACGCTAACTCAGCTTAGAGGGAACACTGGTCAGGGGTGGAGGGAACCATACCTGTTACCACGTGGCTCTCCTACTATACTACCCACTTGGGGCAGCAAAGTGACTTGAGACAGCCCTGCCTTATAGCTAAGCAGAAGGAAATAAACATGGCTCGCCTCCCTCTATTTTTCCCTTATGTCCACCATTCCACCGGCCACAGCCAAGGACACTCACCTATAGCCTCTTTCTAGATCTTGTTGTATTTCTTCCCACAACGGGACTTACTCCTAGTTAAATTATAAAACTATACACAGATAAAGATGTGATCAGCTTAACAAAATTTTCAATCAGTTACAGTGCATTCCTATGCATGCCTACTCAGAAGTAATTCTCACTATGTTCATTGGGGTTTACTCCCAGGCAATTGAGCATCAGATTGCAGTCTTAGTCCAAACTGGGGCTGCATTTAAGAAACTGCTGGCGTGGATGAGAAATTGGACTCCCAGTTAAACTCCTTCCTTAGGAGAATTACCGGAACTCCACGGTGTGTTGCTGGGACTGTCCTTCATATGGAACTGGCACAATCTTCACTTGAAGCACGTGCATGGAAGAGGGCATTCAAGTTGAGATTTAAGTTATCTGATCCAAGTCATCACCTTCAGGCCGGCTTTCTTTGTTTCATCTTAAAGGACATGACATCCAACCTTTGGTTGTCCCTTCTTGCGGGTAAACTCAAGACTTTGGGAGTCCTGATTTCCTCACCTACTGAAGAGCTGATGCCCTCCCAGCTTGAGGAAACCTTGAAGAAACTCAAACAGTTGGATTGGGCCAGCACCATGGCCAGGGCCAGACGCACCTGTTCTCCTTTGGCTTTGGGGTTGCCTCCTTCAGAGAAAATTCCTGACTTTTATTCGTTGCTACCAATTCCATCCCACCGCCGCGCCTTTATGCTGGCCCGCTTAAATGCATTTCCAATGATGGTAACGCTGGGCAGATTCGGAGGCTTACCTTACTCAGATAGCCTCTGTCTGTGCAATTCTGGCAAAATTGAAACCTTAGACCATCTGATGTTTCGCTGTCCCCATTGGACTCAAGATAGAGAGATATATATCATTCCTATTCTCACGAAGATGAATCTTCCCCCGCAACCCTGGGTGCTTTCAGTATTATTATCTGATTCAAATGCCGATGGACTGATAACAGCTAACGTGGTGCGGTTCCTGGCTAAGGTTGCTGTTCTCAAGAAACATTGAAAACTTTATCACTTTTGCAAACATCTTCACCATTTTTCAATTTCGGAGGATTTAGTTGGCTCCGCCTCAAGTGTAGTTAGGTTTTTATTCTCTGGGCTATGCCTGGGTTTTATATGTTTACTGATTGTGACTATGTATTTTGTCATATTTTATGTCAATTTTATGTACCTTTTTTTACCCCTTTTGCATTCTCTTCTGGTCAAGACTTCGGTCACATAGACCCGTAATAAATTGAAATTGAAATTGAAATTGAAATTGAAACTGAGGGAGCACTCTCTAATATATGTGACCTACCAATGTGAACTTAGCTCATCAGCCACACAAGGTTACCAACCTCCAGGTGGGGGTTGAAGTTCTCTTGGAATTACAACTGATCTTCAGGCTACAGAGGTGAGTTTCTCTGAAGGAAATGGCAGCTTTAGAGGGTGGACTCTGTGGCATCACATCTCTGCTGAGCTGCCTTCCCTACCCAGATCTCACCCTCCCCAGGCACCACCCCCAAATCTACAGGAATTTTCATAGCTGAAGATGTCAACCCTATATATGCTGGCCATCTAGGTGCATTACAACAAAAGTCCTAGGTGGGTCCTAAAAATAGCTGACATTGGCTTGTTAAGTCACAAGATGTATGAGTCTGTGCTAGTGTTTCCCCTGTTACTTGTTGTACTAAGCTTACAGTGGCAGAACAAAGTTCAAGTCCAGTGGCACCTTTAAGACCAACAAAATTTTATTCAAGGTATAAGCTTATGCATGCAAGCACACTTCTTCAGATACAGTGAAACAGAATTTCCTCAACCATTACATATAGAAAAAGAGGGGAGGTTAGTTGCCAGGAATGGCCAACTAGAGTCAAGACAGAGATAGCCTGAATAAAATTTTGTTCGTCTTAAAGGTGCCACTGGACTCAAACTCTGTCCTACTGCTTCAGACCAACCCAGCTATCCACCTGGATCTAAGCTTACAATGGTTAAAGCAAGAAAGATTTAATCTTTTAAAACAGATGCTCAGATAACCTGAGAAATGTGTAAAGCAGTAACAGCAGATTAGACCCATTTTACTGCTTTGAATGTATTTTTTCAGGTAAGCATACATAGAAGTTGTGTGCATTAACATGCCATTTTTTTTAAAGTATGCATCTCCCATTTTAATTAAGGCAGTGGAAAATCATTGCCTCTATAGACATGGTCATGGTTGAATTGAATTATGCCTTCTATTCCAGAATTTTGTACCTTTGCATCCCAGCTCCTGCTCAGCTACACCTTCAGTATGCATGACAGATTTATTTGATGGTCTCAGTCAGGTATGATAGAAGGCAACTGACATGTGTGAATGGTTCACTATTGCCTCCCACTGAAGCTATTGACTATAATCAGTTACGGAGAGTATCAGTCACTATCACTTTGCAGCTGTACCACAGGGGCATAACCTTGTTGAAAACAGTGAACAGAGGAAAGACTGTAATAAGGCAAGAGGCTTGTATGAATAACTCCTTTACAAAGTTACACACTAACTCAAAAATATAATAGTTATGTCCAGAAATTTCAGAAAAGGCAGTTAGTTATAATTCTTCATATATGGGAAGGCTAAATGTACATCTTTCATTTAAACAAATGCAGCCTGCACTAATAACTCCAAGTACTGACTACTTTGAATGGGCTCTTTGTGGTACCCGATATACTTGCGATATATTTGGGCTTCCAAAATGCTGTTGAGAAAATCCCTCACTGAAGTGATTCCTGAGCAAGTTCAGTTGTTGCAGCCATCAAAATCTGGTTAAAGAACAGGAAGGAGAGAGTAGGAATAACTGAGATGCAAACTAAATTGATTTATTTAGATATTTGTCTCCCACTCTTTGGACCCAAAGCAGCTTACAACACTATTCTACCCTCCTCCACTTTAGCCCTGTTCACAAGTCACAATGAACCCACGTACAATTTTTTCACTGTGTACACTTGATAGTTCTTTGTATTTGCGTCCTGTAGTTCTTATGCTACAGTGAATGAATGTACAGCCCCATGTTTATCCAGGTACTAGTCTCTGGTTTCATTCATAAAGGGAGCACTTGGTTCTGTCTTACAAAGAGATGTATGCACACACAGGCAGGATGTACACTAGGGATGTGCATTCAGTTAGTCTAAACCGAATGCACCCCCAAAAATGACCCATTTGGACCCCTTTCGGGCTGCTGCAGGCAAATTCAGATTCTCTGATCTGAATTGGCTTGCCGCTGAATTGCCGCCGAATTTCGGCGGCAATTCAGCCCCATTATATCCTATGGGCCATTGAAAATGGCAAAAACATAGGGAGTATTCTGGAGGCTGGAGGGGAGGGAGTTTGAGGGAGAGGCTCCAAACTCACAGGGTAGCTGCTGGAGCCTTTCCCCAAGATACCAACCAAGTTTGAAAAACATTGGACCAGGGGGTCCAATTCTACAGGCCCCCAAACAGGTTGCCCCTATCCCTTCCATTGTTCTCTATGGTGGGGAAAAAGTAAAAGTCCAAGGTCAAAACCGGCAAGCAGTAATACTGAGAAACCAAGTCCAAATCACCAACCGTTAGAGTAGTAATTAAAACCAAAGTCCAAAGAAGGCAGAAGCCAGAGAGTCAGAAGTCCGAGGTGCAGGTCAGGAGCAGAGTCATAGGAGCCGAGGTCAGAAGCCGAGGAGTCAAGACGAGGAGCAGGAACGAACACGGGTGGTGAAGTGCAGAACTTCGTCCAAAATGACTAGTTGCTAGCACAACTAGTTGGCGTAAACGCGATAGCTAAATAGCCCAGCATGCTGTTGGTCATTAGTGTGCCCTCCTAGTGTCCTGACTCCTGCTAGTACTCAGGGCTAAACAAGCGCCTACCACGCATGCACGCATCCCGTCGCTGGAATGCCATGTCCCATCGGCGTTGTTCCCACAGACGGGATACCGGTGGGGGCGAGTCAGGAGGCATGTTGCTCCAGCATGAGTCAAGTCAAGTCAAATACCTTTTATTGGCATACAATATTAGAAAAAAAAAACAATTCCCAGTATTAATACAGGACCAGGTCCAGCATGAGTCTGCTTCACCTGTTGCTGGAGTGGCTTCAGGTGCGGGATTGTCAGGAGCTCATCCCCAGCAGTACTTAGGTCTTCTGCTGGGACCAAATGCTCATCCCCAGCAGTCCTTTCCTCTTCTGCTGGGGCCAAGTGCTCGGGTTCAGCAGCAGCTGTGACAGAGTTAATCTTATGGCCACCACTCACAAAATTGGCTCTGCCCAACAAAATGGCTGCCACCCCTCATCACTTGGCTCCACCACAAAATGGCTGCCACTGGAGAGGCAGGTTGCAAGGAAGGCCTACGAGCTCTGGCCTAATAACTGGAAACCCTCCCCCCATTGAACAGGAGGGGGGATACTTATCAGCCACCCAAATGCAGATATAGAGGGGAGGGGAGGGGGCTAAAAGGAAGGAAAAACCCACCCAGCCAACAAGCAGGCCTTCAAGTCTGGGGTGGGAAGGGAGGGACGGGGGTGTGTGAAGCAGCCTTACCCTGCTGCCGCCCCTTATTACTGTGATGCTTTGGCCTAAAATACCTCACTAACCTGCCAACCCCCTGCTCCTGGGCCGAACTCCCCCCAATACAAGAAAGGCCGCCAAAGGGGCCAAGCAACTGGTGGGGCCCGACGGTCATCATCGCAGCTCGGCAACAGCCAGGAGCACCACCATCACCTCAAAATGCGTTGAAGGTACTGCAGCTGCCTCAGGGCCCACGCCACCGCCAGGGCCGCACTACCACTGCCGCAAGGAGTCCCACTGCCAGGAACAGGCTGCACCACCGAAATGTGCCACCAGCGCGCAAACGGGCCACAAAGTAGGTGCAACACAGCCCGGACCAGAGAAGGCCCCCTGCAGCTGCCTGATGCAGCACGGTGCCAAAATCAAGCTGCTGGCAAAAGAGAGCCACCCCGAAGCTGCAGCCAGACAATCAGGCCCAGTCCCTTGCCGTCACCGTACTAAAAACCATGCCAGCAGTTCCACTGCCTCTGGAAGCCTCCCAGCCTTCAAAGAGCAACAGAAAAGGCCCCTTCCCTACAGCATCATGCTCGGAGCTGTTACTCAGTCCAAGCACGTTGAAGAACTGCTGAGGCAGAGGGCGAGAACTGAGCCTAAATAGACTGGCTCTGCCCCCTGCCTGGTGCTGCACTTCTCACAGTACCGGTGTCCTTCTCTTCCTGCCAGTTTGGTGTAGTGGTTAAGTGTGCGGACTCTAATCTGGGAGAACCGGGTTTGATTCCCCACTCCTCCACTTGCACCTGCTGATGTGACCTTGGGTCAGTCGCAAGCTCTGGCACAGCTGTCCTTGAAAAAGAGCAGTTTGTGTCAGAGTTCTCTCAGCCCCACCCACCCCACAGGGTGTCTGTTGTGGGGAGGGGAAGGGAAAGGAGTTTGTAAGCCGCTCTGAGACACCTTTGGGGAGTGAAGGGCGGGGTATAAATCCAATCTCTTCTTCTTCTTCTTCTTCTGCCTCACGAGGAGGCAAATCAGCCCCCTCCCGCCAGCACAGGCTTGGCGGGAGTTGGGGCTCGCATTCTTCCAACTAAGTATGCAAAAAGTAAAACATGCATTTACTAGGGCTCAGATGGATATTTTACAATTGGCAGTAGTGAAGGGTAACTACAATAAGATCCCATTTGATGACTGAGTGTGCTCCTGTGACCACAAATCCATTGACGATCTGGCTCATGTTATGTTTCAATGTCCAAGATTTCTGTTTGGGAGAAGTACCTTAGAAATATTTTACAACATTTGCCACGGAGGTCAGAGCAAAATAGGCTAGTTGTATTACTAGCAGATAAGGACAGATGGATCATAATGCAAATGGCAAAGTTTGTAGCATCACTTACCAAGATACAGTTAAGATTATTGAAGTAAATTATATTTATAAATACATTTATTTAGTAAGATTTATTTTAGTAGGATTTATTATATAAAAATGATTGTATGGATTCTACAGATTTAGGTTTATTGACAGGGTTATATTAATTTGTATTATTGTTTCATTAATCAATTTATGTGATAGTTTGTATTGACATTGTAATTCGGTATTAATAATATTGTATTTTCCTTCTTTTTGTATTTTGTTGATCGCTGTGCTGAAGCAGTAACATCTGATCTGATCTGATTTGTGGACAGTAGAGAAGAGTGCTTATCTGTCACACTAAAATAAACTTTGTTCCCTAAGCTTACCCCCAAACCCTAACTAAAAGCAAAATAAAATCCTGGCTAAACTGATGCTTCTTTCCAGAGCCACAAAATCCCTGTCCAACAAAATAATTTTTCTTCAACCTTCTTAGGCTGAAGCTGGCCCACTCCCTAGCCTCCATTGCAGTTCCATGGGCTCTGATTGGCTGACAATCACTTGTATTTGCATGAGGCCAAAATCACAAGGATTGGTTCAGAGCCCAGGAGGAGAAGTGGGACTTTTAGCATTGCTAGATGCTAATAAAATAATGCATGGTTGCTGGGATTGAAACAATTTGAGGAGCTGCTACCTTTACACTGACTTGGTTCAGACATAGTAGAAAACGATGGTTTATTTGACCTGACTTTAGCTCTTGAAACCAGGATTCACCTTACAGCTGATCATTCCATATTGGTTTGTTCTGTCAGATTCAGGTTGCAGTTTGTCTATTCTTCTGTTAAAAAACAACAACAACACTGGCTGCTATCCCTGTATGCATTGTGACACCAACCAAAGGGAAAGACTTCCCTGTATCACCAATTATTTACTTTAGGGTGCAGAAGCTGAAATCTGTCAGGACAGGAAAGCAGACCAGTTCACAATGTCCTAACTTTTCAGATTAACCCTTTCCTCACACCAAATTATAAGATTGCAACCGTATACCTCACCTACATGTTCAAGCGTCCATCCCACCCCCAATTTAATCCCACAATATTATTGATTTATTTAAGCAGTTGTACCCTGCTTTTTTTGTAGGGGCTGTGGTGGCTCGTGTGGTTGAGACGCTGAACTTCAGGCTGGAAGGTCGGTAATTCAGCGGTTCGAGACCTGAGTGCCACAAGATGGAGTGAGCTCCCGTCTCTGGTCCTAGCTCCTGCCAACCTAGCAGTTCCAAAGCAAGAAATTGCACGTAGATAAATAGGTACCACTTCGGTGGGAAGGTAACAACGTTCCATGCACCTTGGCCTCTAGTCATGCCGGCCACATGACCATGGAAATGTCTTTGGACAGTGCTGGCTCTTCGGCTTGGAAACGAAGATGAGCACCGCATCCCTAGAGTCGGATTCGACTAGCTTTCAAGCAAGGGAAACCTTTACCTTTACCTTTACCCTGCTTTTATTCCCAAAGGAGCTCAAAAATGGCTTGCAACAGAACATAAATAAATGAATGAATGCACAACAAACAAAAACAAATGCATCTCAAGCTAGTCCTAGACTCTTTAGTTGGTTTATCAAAAGGCACAGGCTGCAAGACACAGACTAAGGGCTTTTGCACCCAAAGGCTCACTCCTCTGGCCATGCCCAAATTTAATAAGGTAACTGGAACAGGAAGGGTGAAAATAATCTTCATTAAAGACAGAAAAGATCTTGCCACTGTGGTGCATGCCCTGGTAACATCTAGATTAGATTATGGCAATGAACTCTACATGGGGCTGCCCTTGAAAACTGCCCAGAAGCATCAGCTGGGATAGAATGCAGGATGCATTCTGCCAAGGTGTTGACTGTATCAGTCTAGTCTTGTTCAATTTGCTTCCAGACCCAATTCAAGGTGCTGGTATTAACTTTTAAAGCAGTATATGGTTTGTGGCCAGCATACCTTAAGGACTGCCTGCTCCCACTGGTCATCTTCAGAGGCCTTGCTTCAGGCATCCCCACCATCTGAGGCTAAATGGGTATCAACCCAAGAAAGATCCTTCTCAGTCATGACACCAAAATTTGGAAATCCCTCCATAGGGTGATTCTTCTGTCTCTCTCTATCATTATCTGTTTGTGTTTGCTTATTGGCCATTTCAGTAGGCTCAGAACCTGCACAGTAGCACTTTTCTCTGCTGCCCACAAATATACTGTCCACTACATTTTGGTGAAGACAACTGCTTACCAAAAAATAGCAGTGTATCCAGATTGGAGTCAGTATGGTAAGGACTTGTACAGAAGATGGAGCTATCAACAGGGTAATTAGAAGTATAATTAAGTGTCACTCACTGTCAATATTAATACGTTTATGCTTAAGTGGACAGTATGTAATGGGTAAATCTTTTGATAGTGTGTTTATTTGGATTTTTTTTGCTCCTTTTCTGTCTCTTTGGTGGTGGTGTAGTTTAATGCATTTTTATTAATTTGTTTAAATACAGATTCTCATGGAAAACAGTCCTCAATGCATGTATTACTCTTGCATGTGAATTGTTTTGCCAATATGTAATGATCTTCCACTTTGTCCCAGTGGATAGTTTTTATTCAGTATACCTTTCATTCAATTCACATAACCCCTATATATTTGAGCATGAAAAGACAAAGCAGTGAGATAAACACATCTTCTGGTTTTCTAGAGTGAGTGTCAACATTTTCCTGTTACTCTACAGGATCTTTGAATAGTTGACCAGATTGATTTAGTAACATCTTGGTGTGCATTGAAAAACTTGGACATGGGTGCATAGTGAAGTAATCACAAGATTTCTGCACTGTGCTTTCAAGCTACACACAGAAATGATGGAAATACATAAAGTGTGACATTAATCAGTCACAGGGTCAGTTTGTGAGATAACTGCAGCTATAGTTATTATCACAGATTGCATTCTTGGCACTGTGGAAAATTATCAAACAACGCTCCGACTCGGGGCGCACGAGGGGAAAAGCCTCTTTCTCAACTGGAAGGTCGGAAATTGAGGCTCCCCTCATGCCCTTAGGGGCTTAGCGGAGCCGTCAGACGCCACCTGAGTGATGAAGCGATAAATTGATGAACTGAAAAGGAGCGGCTGAAACTGTGAGTTGTCAATCGATATAATGAAAAGAAGCTAAGCGTGTTCCCCCCCCCCTCAGCGAAAGAGGAGATACTCCGGTACTCCCGTTTAAAAGAGATTTTAAATAGAAAAAGGGGGGGAGACTGAAAGCCGAGGAAGGTGGTGTCATCGGGCGATTGACTTGCTGAAAGAAAACGATGATGATTTATCTTCTAAGTGTACCCTGCGAACTTTATTCAATGTAAACAAAATGAAAAAGATGTCGGAGCTGAAATAAGAACTGCGTAACAAGAGGGGTGGATCTTCCGGTTTGAATGACTGTCTCTTGCGGGCTTGTTGAAGATGTAAAGTGACAATTGCATGCTGTGACTGGAAAGCGATGACCCGGAAGAGAAGCTGTGAAACGGAGAGGAGCGCAGAGGAGGACCTCCCCTGTCGCCTGGGAGAAGAAATCAGCCTGAAGATGGAAGAATTAATTCACAGAGCGTCTGAAAAGCTTTTTATTAACAGTTTAACAGTGGGACACTACTAATTCCTTATTTTTAACATTCTTTTTTTCCCCTGTAACTGAGAAGATGAAAGACGATTGACACCATAATGAAGCCAAAGAAGAATTTTTTTTACTAACCTTAACAGACTAACAAACTAATGGAAACATCACTCGACCTTTTCTTTACCCCGCTATATACCCTCCCCCCTTTCTAATATAAAAAGCAATAAAGTTCTCTCCTTTTTAGGAGAGTTTATAAACGAAAAAAAGAATCATAATATTTAAATGTATGGAATGTTCAAAAGCACTTTACATAGATCTTCCTTAAAGTAGAGAAATACTGTCCATGTATTATCATATTGCTTCCGGATAAAGGTGAGAGTTTGTCATAAATGTGTGGCTGAGGCAAAATCCGAACCAAGGAATTCCCACTTCCAGAACACAATCTTATCCAGGACTTCTTCTCTCAGCCCTCAGCTGATGAGGGATGGTGTAACACAATTTATGTGAATTCTGTACTCATCATGAATTTACTGCTAACCATCGAAATTGATTCTGAAAAAATATGCCTTAAATTATTGTGGGCTGAGAAAGAGCATCCAAGGGGAACTGAGAGTCTTCAAAGGGTTTTTAGTACAGGAAGTCAGTCAATATTTAGGAAATGCCAGAAATCAGTATTGTGAAAATTGGCTAATGCAGGAATACAAAATGCTGCATAGGAATCCTGTGAGTTGCTCAGACTTAACCCCAATACTTAGGCCAGGCATATAAATCTATTTTCTGGAAGCAATGTCTCTAAATGCATTATCTCTCCCCACCTTTTCCCCTAAATTTAGACTGGCACCAAACATTTATGTGAGTTACTGAGTCTGACATCTAATTAACACAGTCTTTACAGGTTTAATGAGCAGAGATAAATTTCTATCCTTTCTTTGGCACATTTTAATTAGTTGTAATTACAAATGGAGTGACCTGAAAAGATTGTTGTCCCATGGATTCACAATAAATTTGTATAATTTTTATATGTGGGGACTGAATGAGCTTTTGTGGATGGAAAAACTAAAGGTTGTTTCAACCATTATATCAGTCGTATAATACCCTTCTGTAAAGTTCAGGTAGCCAAAACATTGAACATTAATATTTTATTGCTCTGCAGGTAATGTTTCATCAATTACACTTATTGTTTTCACCTGAAGACTTAAGTAAGCATTGTGATCTATGTCTGTCTCAGCACTAGCTAGATTCTGGCTGGTGCCATTTCTCTATAATGTGATTTTAACTTGTGAGGGCAGGTGCTGAGTGTCTATTTAGTGTATTTAAATAACTACTGAGGTGAAATGAATGTAAATGAAGTGGGACATAGCATTCGTCTAGTGTGGTGCTGGACAGCCATTGTGGTTAAGAGTGCTGGATTACTATCTGAAAAACCCAGGTTCCAATTCCCACTTGTGCCATGGAAGTTCACTTGGTGACATTCTTAGCCTAACCTACGTCACAGAGTTTTTGTGAGGATAAAACACAGGAGGAGAGAATGACGTAAGCTACTTTGGCTCCCCACTGAGGTGGCACATGTGAAAAATAAAATAAGCCAGCTGGATGGGAGTCGGGAGGCCTGGGCAGTAAGTTGGGGGGTCTGGCCCTGCAATGCCCCACTGTAGCTACAGGCCTGGTTTTCATCCTCCAGACCAAATCATTACACCATTTAATTATCATTACCCTTATTTCACATTATGCTCAAATTATGTCTGCGGCAAGACAAAGGAAACATAAGCTCAGCTGCACCTTACAGATTGACGACACTTATTCCATTATGAGTTTTCTGTTAAAGTTATTAAAAGAGGGTCCTGTTAGGTTATTAGAAATTATAATAAGGATATCCAAGCCTTGGTTTAAACCAGAACAACAAAAGGTTAGTTTCTTCATGAGTCCTAATTCAGTATTTTTGTGTTCTTTCGTTTTCCCATGCTTTCATCCCAAGTAGATGAAAATGTCATCAGTAAATCTTAAAGTACAGGGCAGGTGTTAATGGGCAGAAGTTGAGGGAACATTGCTCTAACATGAAAATGCTTGCATACTGTGGTGCCATGTGGTTGCTTATGTCTGTACCATTAATCTGAAGCTATAAACTGTTATCAAATTCAAAGTGCTCATGGGTGAGGACAGGGAAAGTGCATAAAAATATACAACATGCTTACAATATCATCAGCTACAAGGAAAGAGCCAGCCACATTATCTCCCATGCTGGGAGTGACTGGAGGCATCAGCTCTTCTACCCCATTTTAGGCCTCAAAAATGGAAGGGAGGAAGATTTAGGTCATCGGGTCCTCCATCTTTTGGTGGGGTGCTCTGTACTGTTCTTTCTTCGCCTCAACCTATTCTTTCTTGGCCTGATGTTGCAGGGTTTTAAGTAACATAACCTAGTCTCTCTGTGCTTCAACCCCCCTAGTTCCCCTCTGGCAAGGCTTCCTGGCCCGATGAGCCTTCTCTCCTCACCTTGGGCTTTGGAAATGGTCTGTCTGATACCCCTTTGTGGCTAAAATGCCTACTGCATTCAGGAGGCTTGTACGGGCTGCCTGATGGCTGGTGGAGTGTGGTCCTTCCACCTGGCTGATTGGCACTGCCAATCTCACTAGCTCAGGCCTTGACTTGGCATAACTGCAGGTATCACCAGAATGAATGAGTGCTGGACTGGGTGGCTAGCCCCTCAATTAGGCATGAAGGTAAGCTGTCAGTTCCTCAAGAAGATGAATGCCAGCAGTGGGGATGCTTGAAGCCAGGGGGGTCCTGGTAAAAATAGAATAAACATTTCAAATTCCAGTTACCATAATAATCATAAAAACCCTGAGCTGATAGTTTTGTGCTGGATGGAAAATTATAAAACACAGGCACAAAATAACACAATGCAATGTAGCTTGAGCATTAAGAATGGTTAGTTTAACAAGATGTTTTTGTAAACTCTGCAAATAATAAGGAATGAGGCACATTTGGTGATTATTTCTAAGAAAAATGACAGTTCTTCTCTCAGGCTCTCCTAAATTGTGCTGCGAATTGGGGTGGGGGAGTACCCAAATTATTAACAGTAGAATCTGCATTTCATTTCCAAAGAGGAAAAAATATGCTAAAGAGAAAATCATCTAAGATAATAAATGCTGTCTTCAAGGTGAAATACATTATATTTTAACAACCCTGTTCCCATTTGTTGAGCTATAACATCATACAGTATGATGTTCAATGATTAAATCCTGTGGGTTGGCTGTGTACCCCCACCCCAAAAAGCATACACACTACTAATGTAAATCTTATAGATATATCAAGTTAAAAATGGTGTTTAAAAGTGTTTTGTGTTATAGTTTTGCATGCCACATGGAAAATGAAAATCAGTTGATTTATTAGCAAAATTATGGAAAGCCTTAAAATCACAGTCTCTATAGAACCTATACATCTTAGACTTTCCAGAAGTTTTTATGTTATTTGCTAGCGCCTTCAAAACCTTACCTTGTATCATGATTGGGTTATGAAGCTTTCTCTAATGATGTTCCTATAATTAGAGAAATTAACATGTTTTAATTATCCTCCATCTCCTATAAAATGCTGTTGGTTCTATTGATGGTCTATGATGGTTGTATTTTAATATTGTGTGAGTACAAAGGAATGCAAGTGTGTTAGACCCATGCCAATTGCAGCCTATTGATGGGCACTCCCAGAAAACCATTCCATGCATACATGATGGGTTACTTGTTGTCCTTAGGTGATTACTAGGCATGATGAGAAATCTGACACAAACACAGTTAAGAGATGATAGATTCAGGTGGGTAGCCATGCTGGTCTGAAGCAGCAGAACAAAGTTTGAGTCCAGTGGCACCTTTAAGACCAACAAAGTTTAATTCAAGGTATAAGCTTTCGGAGACTTCCGGTCTGTGGCTCGATGATGGCAGTCACATTCCCCTACCTCTGGGGAGGCGACTTGCTCACCAGTGGCTTGGAGGGGTGCCACCTCAAGTGACACCCCCAGGTGAGCCTTAGGAAAGGCTCCAGGACAGGGGGCGCTGGGGGGGGTGACCTCTTCGATGGCGTAATGCTGGAGAATTGAGGCACTCTCTTGCCCCGAAGGTCCGACCACTGTGTGGCTCAGTTTTTACTGAGCATAGTTCATGCCAGCCGGGACAAGCAGAGGAGATCAGCGATATGGCAATGATACAAGAGGTCTGAGTATAGACCGGCAATGAACCAGAGAGCATTCTAAGCAGAAAAATCTTAACAGTGAGTCCTTCCCCCCCCCTTAATTGAAAGCGACGCCAGGAGGGAACCCCCGGCTTAAACAAATGAACTGAGTTGAATAAGCGAAGGGGTGTGGGGGAAAGAAAGTATTAAAGTGCGTAAGAGACTAGTTGCAGAGGTGAATCGGGCGTTATTCCGGAGAAGAGTGAAAAGGTTCTTCTAATATAAACAAAGTTGAAAATCTACATAGTTGCCATCTACATAGCAAATCTCATTGCAAAAATTTCAAATGAGCTTTTCCTTTTTGCAATGCGCTTGCTCATAATTTAAACTTCAAAGCACAAAGAAAGTTTCAAGTATTTTCTAACTAAGACTCCATTCAGCCAACTATTCCATCAAGTAAGAAAGACTTCCTTCAACAACAACATACTTCTCTCCCTCAGAGGAAGCCGAAAAGAACCATAGGTTCCACCACAGGAGTCATAGAATCCATTTTTAATGTTTTTTTAAATAGACAGTGAAATAACATTTTCAAGATTCTGATTAATGTCCATGAGGTATAACTGGTTCCTTTGTAGATATGAATCTACCTGTGTGTGTTTTGTCACTTTCCCCTTTAATATAATGACTGATTTTCTATTTATGCCTTTATTATTATTTTTAATGATGATGCAGTCATTATTATTCTTAATGATGATGCAGTTAATAAGAAATTCTGATAAAGGATTGCCCAAAAAAATATCGCAGAGTGCTGGGATAGCTTCATTTAAAAGAAACGTTTAATTTTTTTTTTAAAAAAAAATGTAATCTCATCTTCTTTTAAAAAACAGTTGAAGGAAAAATTGTATGTTGATCTGTTTATAATGTACCTAGTTTGAATATTTCAGTGATGATTTCCACTGCATGGACCTGGTGGGCTCTGACACCCACCTTTCTGTCTGCAGTTTTCTTCACTTTTTTTTCCCCCGTCCTATCAGTTTAATAATTCTCCTGTTAAGTAGGGATAAAGCTAAGTAAATTCACCATGATATAATGAAGATCACATATGTTCACAGACCTATTCAGTCAGCATAGTATGTTGTGCTGGTGCATTTGATAAGGGGTCATGAAGGAACAGAAAAACTGTCAATCTCTTATTGCCTATCAGGATTGGTTGTGATCATTTTAAGTTTTAGGTCAGAATGGAACCTCATTGTGATAGCTGCAACCTTTTGGAACATGCTGTGGATTTTGTTTTAGTAGTTTTCATTACATTTAAGGCATACGATAGTAAAAAAATAAGTAACTGTGATCTTCCAGAGTAATGGAGTTAAATCGAAGTATGAATTTTAATGAATCATTGTGTGTTTTAATCTTGCTGGTTAAAGACTAACAATTTGATTGGCATCAGGTTTCAAGGATAATATATTTTTGTCAAACCTAAGATGCTGATGTTAGATAAGATATTTATCAGTTTATGAGAGACGTGGGTGAATATGCTGCCCTGCACTTAATTTGTGCACTTGTCATTGGGACACATATATGAGCAAATATCTTTTCTGTATGACTATCTTCAGACTCATATTCGTTATGGAGAAGGATGTGTTTTGGATAATACATGTGGAAGTGATTTCAGTAGTAGTGATGCACATTCATCCTTCTCCACAATCATGGGAGCTTCTGTCAATACACTATAGTTTTTTTGTGTTCATATGAATCTGAAGGCACTGAGTAGAGAACAAGTACAGTGTGAATCAGCCTTAAGATTACTGGGCTGTAAGCCAGTTTAAGAATAAGCACATCAATTTAAGGAGGTTGTGTGGGTTGCACCATAAGGTCATAAAATTCACACAGTAATTTCACAGCTGGTTCTTGAGTACATTTACTGTCTGAAATTTCGAATATGTAAAAGAATTTTAAAGATGTTATTTTACTTCCTTTAACAACAAAATGTGGAAAAACCAACAAGTTATGCAAAAACTCTAAGGTTTCCCATATTATGTCTTTTAGTACATAGGGAACTTTGTAGAAGGCAATTTTTCCATTTCAGATTAATTTAATCTTTTCTCATTTCATGAAAATTTGTTATCAAATTGCATTCCTTTCTTCTATTGTCCTTTTCTAAGACAATAGAAAGCAAACTTACCAAATCTGTAAATTCTGTAATATTGTATAATCAAGTATGCATGTTCTGTATGCTTTAACAACATTTTCCCCCAGATTCTATTAGAACAATAGTTTCATTCAGATAAGAAGAAAAAAATCTAAAGCTTTCTACAGATGCTGTTTGTATCAGTTTAATAGCATAGTTCTTGGAGGCCATAGGGTAGATTGCCTGGCTATTGACAATTGACCTTTCAGTTTCATACATCCAAGAATACTCTTTGTATTGGTAGAAGCCTAACCTCTTAATTGAATTATGCTGTCATTGGAGCGCAAAGTTCCTACAGTAATGTGGCTTGTTCCCCTATAGGAATTTGAGGACACACATAGGCTCTTCCTCATTTAAGAACAATAAGAACTTTGCCCTGCATTCTATTTATTACCACATTTATAAAAGATGCATAATGGGTTGTATGAAGCCAGTTTTTCTACTGCTAAAGAAGGGAGCACGGGGTCCCTATTGACCACCCGAAAAAACTTTGCTTATGAGACCTGTATGGATAAAAGTCATGTGGAACTGGAACTGCAGTAAGGAGCAAAATTAGGTGCAATGGAGGTGGGAACTAGCTGAATTCAACCCTTTGTCTTCTCTGTTGCTATGCCAGTTAGATTTATTTTGTTTAGTCATTATTTTATAACAACTGGCATGGATTGGTAATTAGAATAAATATATGGCTTTGTTTCAGTTGGAGTTAATTAAATTATTAATTGAGTTGTGGATTGATCAAGTATTTATCCTTATTGTTCCTCCGTATTCTAGTGAAATCTGTACTGGAAACTTCATGTTGCATCATTGTGGTAGGACCAGCTTTGATTTTCATGTTGAATGAGAGCTTTCTGGTGGACTAGATTTAAATAGGAAATACATTCCACACTAGCCTGGCTGTTACCTAGCATATGATTAGATATCATCCCTGCTAGAGGAGTCATTAAGAAGTTGAAGAATAGTGGTTGAGGTGAGTGCATGGTCCAGTAGACTTTACTGAACAGCCATCCGTCCTCTGTAGAATGAAGAGATGTAGCCAGCCATAACAGAAATACTTAAAAGTGAAGTTTCTTGTAGGCTGAGCTGAATTTTCATGAACTTTGTGACAATGTGTGCAATGTGCATGTTCAGTGACAGAGAATCTTCTGGCATACAGCTAAGCAAATGGCAATGAAATCACATTACCTTGGGTTTCTTTGTGGTTTTGTTTTTGAGGTTTTTGGTTCAAAGCTTGGACGCTAATTGCAGGTCAGACAGAGCTGTGCAAAAGCCTCCAAAGGCAGATTTGTAAAGCTTTCAGGGAGCTCTGCCCTGAACTCGCCCACAGGACACCACTCAAAAACAAACAAACCAACTCCTAACCCTTGAGAGATAAGAACTTGTGCTTCAGACTCAGCCTTGAAGGATTTTGCTTAACTTGGTGCAACCTGTAATGAGGGTTCAGGACCTGGTTTTTAAAAAAACCAAAACCTGGAATTTTGATGAGCCAGTTAAAATGTGCTGCTTGTATTGCCAATACTGAAAATGAAACAACAAAGACTCATCAGCTAGTGTTTCTTGTGGAGCAATCTCACTATTTCTACCTTTCGGTAGAATGCCCTGAAGATATATGATGCTATTGAGGCATTAAAATAACTCACACAACACATTAGTTTGTTTTAGTCTTCATCAATAAAACTGTCAGCTGCAAGAATAATCATGCATATTTCAATCATGTAAAAGGAAGTACATAATCACAGAGAGGGCATACACTCTGGAGAGATCAAAATGAACAAATTATAATAGAATTACAGCCCAGAGAGTCCATTTTAAATGTGGGAAAATTACTGCTTAATTCATTTGCCATTTGAGTGACAGACGCCAGTGTGGTAGCATCCTATGAGTCTTCATAAATTCAGAGTATTATATGTGTTCCACCAAAGGTTACAACTGAATAATTGATGTGCTTAATGATACCGGGGAGCTATTAAGAGTTGCTCCTTTGGAATCCTTTGAATGGGGATGATTAAATGCCACCTATCGCTTGGCATTTGCAGGCATTCATAATGATTTAAAAGAGCAAAGCTGCTTGGCAAAGACTTTGCTTCTGCTTGATAAGCACATATGAAACTACAAACGGTTGTTGTCATCACTGTTCATGAAGCATCTTGTATTAGCTTAATACATTCCTAACTCTGATTTGTACCATATGGCAGTATTTCAGGCATCTATTAATTATGTCACTCACCCAACAATAACATCCCAATGAGAACAAGAGACATTTTTGGTCAACTGTAATGCTTGTGTTTGAGCCTTTCAGCAAAATGAATGTTTCTAAGAGTGTACTTGCTGGAGGGAATGTTTCCCTCCTTGTGACTGCCAGAGAACAAAAAAGCGAAGAGAGCACCAAGTGTTTGAATGCTGTGGTGACATGCATTGCATCACTGATGCTTTTAAAGGAAGCCAAGCCTTCTTTTATTTGCAGTGCCATTCTAAGTAAAGTTGCAACTCTCTAAGACCACTTTCAATGGATTTAGCAGAGGTTAACTCTGTTTACTATTGATTTCCTGTATTTCTTCAGAGGTAGGGCATTGCCTTTGTGTGTTATGAGCAACAAAGCCAGAGAGGAAAAGTGTAGCTACATTTGGAGAATGCCTCTTCAATGTTTAGAGCACACACCCCTCCCAGATTTCGACATATAATTTTACTACTAAAATAGTTATATCACCAGATAATAAATTCTATACCAGCATAAATAAGTAAAGCATTGTGTTGTTTTGTTAGCTCATTTATCTGTAACAGAAATACATGTCCTCCAAGCTGTTCAAAGATCTCTCTAAACAGCAGCTATTTCATTACCACCATATGTGGCTCTATGAGCCCAGCTTGCTCTGCTTTGCTACCTCCTAAAAGTAGCTTTCTTGTTGCATAGCAGATGGTCCATAAAGCACACACATCCAATATGTTTACACTTAGTTTTCACGACTGTATCTTGCATTACAGGGTACACCTGCCACTCACAAAAAGAAAAGAAAATAATAGGACAGATCTAGCTACATTGAAATAAAAGCCAATAAATTGGTGACAGCTACTGTAAGCAAAACATATAATTTCGACAACTGATTGGTTTCCAAAGTACTTTATTTGAATAAAGAGCAAGATAATTACATACATACATCTATAGTGGCCTTTACATAATTTCAGCTATTTTCTATCACTGGCATATGCTCACTTAGTCATTCTTGTCTTCTATCAAGCAAAGGCATATTTGGCTATATTATTTTAAAGTAAAAGTATTGGTGATCTCAACTAAACATGGAATGCTATACTTTCCTTGATGACCACTACCTGTTGTAAGAAATTAGGAGGAGTGGGAATGGATCAGAGCACAGAATGGTGAACCCAAGTCTCATTCTTGATCCCATGTCCATGAAATCCAGAGGACCACAAATGGCTCTACAGCCTCCTAGATGGTCCTTGGGAAATCCAGTCATTTTGTAAAGTGGATTCCAGCTAACGTGCTTGTGTTGCCCTTTAAAATTGGCATCATATGGGTATTGGAAGGAAGCTGAATTTTCTCATGTTCTTGCTTTTCCTATAGACTGAGTTGTATTTTACCTATATGGAACCAGACTGGCTATTCTTGTAATATAGAAAGTACCTTAATATTCAATGCAAAACTATATATTACAAAGTACTGAAAATGGCAACCCCCTATCAAGTTCTTCCCTCCTTCTGTATCATGTAGTTAAATTTACCATAAAGTCAGGCATCATGGCTATGTGTGTTCACTTGTCTCCACTCAACAACACTGGTTGCTGCTATATAGAAGGAAACTCATGTCATAATGAGGTCAGGACATGGGGTAGTTTGAGTGAGATATTATGGGAAAAGAGGAACTGCCTTTGGGAAGCAGCCTTGCATTTGTGTAATGTGTAGTCCTGCCTACAGTTTAACTAGCCAAATGCCACATGCTCATCAATTTGTCCTTAGTTATTCAGTAACATATCTCAAGAGGAGGTGTGACATGAATGTTTTACAAAGCTTCAAGAGACTTCTCTATGAGGCAAATCAAAAGTAGAGCAAGTAATGACTTCTTTTCATACATTCTTAATGTCCCATTCACATTTTATCTCCTAAACTTCTGCAATATCAATGGACCAGTGCACTGTAAAAAACAAAACTTAGTTGTGTGAACCTTCTTCATTGTAGATGCGAGTAATATATAGGATCATTTGTTTTCATTGGCTCAAAAACTCAATTTCTAGCCTTACATATATTATTGTCATTTCAATCACTATTGCTCATCAATTATATCGAGCATAATGATAAAGTCCATTGTGAGATAGACCTCAGTGACTGAAACCTCATCCTTGCCTCTCTCTGTGTTACCCTTTGTATATAATCATCTAAAACAGAATCTTAATTATAGTGTTACTAGAGTTCAAATATGCTAGTGTTATTGTTATCCAAAGTAATGGATAGCTTAATTGTAATGAATATAAAAAAGATCATACATATTAATGAAACATTTAACACTGTTTTCACTCACAGTGGGGTTTCATTGACATGAGAATATTAAATTTGAAACAGTGTATTTAAAAATTGCTAAGGTTCCACCACAAAATACAAGTAATCTGAAAGGAAGACACATTTGCAGTCATAAATTTATGCTGTTGAACAGCATGAAGCATCGATTTGAGTGTGGAATGACTCATGAACAGCATAGAATTCCACATTTTCATAACACATCATAATATTTGTAGAAGATGCAAAAGAAAGCAAAAAGTGCATCAATTTCTACTACAGTTTCAAATGAATTGCTGATTATAATGCAACAATTCATTTTTAAAGGGATAACTTAGATTTGGAGAAGTTAATATTCAGCGCTCTATGGATGAAGAGTAGACTCAAATTATTTAATTAGATTGCAAGGCAATCTCTGGATAAAAGCAAACAGAAATAATAGATTTCAGTCCAATTGACCTCTGCTTCCTCTGTAATATACACTGATTCAATGGTGTAAGTACTTCCCTGTCCATTAAAGTCATGCATATTAAAGTCATGACATCACAGTGGCTCTGCCAATAGTAATTAAGTACAGAGTAGGGATGCATACAGGGAATAGGCAGCCAGATTGTAGCCATGCACAAATGAATAAAATTATAGAAGAAAGGATGGCAGGGCAGTTATTTTCCTGAAGGCTTTCTTTTATTATGTAAAGTAGCACTGGATAACTTCAAATCGGATAGAATAATAGTGTGTAAGCTGTTTTTCTTCTTAACCATTTGTCAGCTCAGAATCACCCCTCCCCACAGATGCTTTTCTCCCCAAAAGGTAAATATGCATATCTTCATATTGTGTTTTTTTCCAAAACTCTAATAAGACACTAGAATTAATAGGAAGACAAGAATCCCAGTGTTCGGGTGTTGCCATTAATGAACAATGAGTCCTGAGATACTGAAACACTGGATTGTAATATAACAATTTAGCAATCTATAAAGGTGTTACTTTTAATATCTGACCTGGGACCATGGCATTTGTATCCTCCTTTCCCAAACACATCCAAGTGCCTTTTTTTTTAACCAGTCCTCATCCAGTACCTCTAACAGTAACTGGCATAATTGAGCAGATGCAGTTTTTTCTAGACAGGTTGAGAATTCATGGTAGAAATTCCACTTCTCTGCTTAAAATGTGTTGTTGAAAGCAGAGGAGTGAGGCCAGAAGACATGATGGGGAGTCTATTCCAATTAGTGGCTTTCCCCTTTAACCGGTTTCTTCTAATGTGAGATACAGAGAACACTAAGAAATTGACTCCAAACTACTCTTCTTTTAAATGTGTTTGATACTTCAACTTGGGCTGTGTGATGTAAAGCTTGCTGGCTATAAAGGATCCTGAAGAAACAGATTAATCAAGAGGATTGTTTTGAAACTGGCAATCCATTACCCTGAACTCCTTGTTTTAAAGAAGGCTGTTGATTTATCCCATAGAAGCTTAACTTAAAGATTAAGAGAATTGTTAAAGAGGGATTTTCAGCATTGGATTTAAACATTTTCACAACTGTAGCAGAAGTAACTATAAAATGTTTTTCTTTCATGTGCATTTTTAATGTCACAAATAGAGTTTAAAGAAAGAAAAATGGTGTTCCCACTGGCATTCCCCTTCCCGATTACAAGTGCACTTCAAAAATGCTAGCATTAATTTCATTTGGGGAGTTTGGGGAGGGCTTGCTTTTCATTATCCCAAATTTCTGAGAGTGTAGTTATTGGTTCAGGATTATGTTTTGGGGTTGGATTTTTTTTGTCAAATTCTGGAATTTTGAGACCTTTCTTTTTGCCCCCCCGCCCCCCCTCCATTGCCTTCCAGATATCAGGAGCTGGAAGGAAGGGAGAGACAGGAAGTCTGCCCAAGGAATGTGCATGTGTCCTTTAAATTTCAAAGGGACATTATTTTCTATGGGAAGACCTGGACTCTGAACTTCAAAGGTGAACTCAAACTACACAGAAAATAATGGCCCTTTAAATTTTAAAAGGCATACGCACTGCCAAATAGCTGTGGAAGTGCTGTAAATAATGGTAGGTATACCTGCTCTTCAGAGTCCAAAAGCGAGGTCGACTGATCATTATTTTCAATGAATGGTAGGCCAGGTTCCTAAAGTCTATCTCCAATTGAAAATAATGTCCCATTAAAGTGTAAATGTTTTTTGTTTTGTTTTTGGCAATAGGCAGCAGACATGGCCTTCAGGCTCTGGAGACCAGGTTTACTGCCCATTAAAAACACTGGCTCTTTAAAATTTAAACAGACATTATTTTGAATACCTGGATTTATTCAAAATAAAAGTGGATAAAATATTTTTCTATAAAGCACGCAATTTATTTAAAATATATATATTTGAAGCTGGTTTTAATATTGCAATAGTATTTTCTTCAAGTTCCTTATCTCAGAATGAAAAATAAAGCACACCATTGTTTGTCTACCACATAAGGCTGAATATAAGATAATAGCTGAGACCTAAAAAAAATGTCCTGCAGCAGCTATTCCTGCAAAGGACATTTACTGATGTTTACTAGGCAAGTATCATAGAGATGCAGGAGGAAAGTATCACCATCATGTGACGATCTTTTGACTGTTTCTCATAGACCAGAACTAAAAATTTAAGCAGAAAAAAATATAACCTGTCCATCAGCTGCCACTCATACAACATTTTTCAAGTTCCCAGCATTGTCTCGAGGAACCACCATGGGGAAAAAATATTCTGATTATTTATTTATTTATTTATTTTTCGCATTTGTATCCCGCCCTTCCCAATGGGCTCAGGGCGGCTAACAAGGGCAGGGTATTAACCGTGCCATAGTTAAAACATAAAACATATTAAAACATCAACACTAAAACAATGGTGCTCAATCAGTTACTCATCTCATATGTCCAAGATGGAGTCAGCACAGTTCCAGGTGATGCTCCCATTATATTAATGCCCAATGGAGACGGCGTGTTAGATCTTCTTTACATTGTCCAGGTTCTTCCTCAGGGCCTTGTCAGTAAATCCTATAAGGAACCATGATGATGGTGGAATAGTGGGGCGGCAGCTCCTACACAAAGGCCTGGCGGAAGAGCTCCATCTTACAGGTCCTGCAGAACTGCATAAGGTCCCGTAGGGCCCGGATCTCCCCCGGGAGCTCATTCCACAAGGTAGGAGCCGCCACCAAAAAAGCCCTGGCCCTGGCTGCGGCCAGTTTGATGTCTTTAGGGCCCGGGATGACCAACAGATTTTGGGCCCCTGACCGTAGTGCTCTTGGGGGAACATGTGGGGAAAGGCGGTCCCTCAGGTAGGTTGGACCCTGGCCATATAGGGCTTTATAGGTAAGAACCAGCACTTTGAAGTGGATCCGGTACGCTATTGGCAGCCAGTGCAGCACTTTCAGCACAGGCTGAATGTGGTCCCTCCTAGAGAGACCCATCAACAGCCTGGCTGCAGCATTCTGCACCAGCTGCAGCTTCCGGATTTGTGACAAAGGCAGCCCCATGTAGAGAGCGTTGCAGTAGTCTAACCTCGAGGTGACCGTCGCATGGATCACTGTGGCCAGGTCATCGCGGTCAAGGTAGGGGACCAACTGCCGTGCCAACCGAAGATGATAAAAGGCTGACTTGACAGTGGCTGCCAACTGGGTCTCCATTGTTGATTTGTAGGGAGGGAGGAAGCCTGGATCCTCAATTATAATGGGTTTTAAGGATGTCTGTCTTGGAAGAGAGAAGAAACTGAAGTCTGCTTCCCACTTAAATCTGATAATTTATTTAAATGTGTTAAAATGTAAAACTGCTCATTAGTAAGCACTGAGTTTGGAACCAGAAGGAAAAAGCAGCCATGTCGCAGGCAGCAGTACAAGAAATGAAATATCTAGACCACCTAGACCAGTTCCAATTATGAATGTATTTAACATATATTGAAAATAAGTGAGGTCCACAAATAATTCCATATATTGTCATAACAAATTGTAAAAGCCACACATTTTTTTAAACTGTGAAGCACAAAACAACCAACTGGGTTTTGAGGTCTCACTGAAATAGGGGAAGTAGTCCGTTATACCTTTGCCCTTTCACTTTGCTGTTGATTCTATCTAAACCAATAAATTTTTTTTGCATATGTTTATTCATGAGTATCAGATATGAATGTGTCAAATATGGAAGTGTCATATTCTGGTGGCAATTCGTAAATAACAAGGACAACGCTATATTTCTGACAAATTGAGGCGAGAGGAGCTGTTGGCACTGGATAGCTTGGTGGGGGTGAAGGCCTAAGCAGAGGCTTGGCCATAGCTATGGTGGGGTAGCACAATCAAGAAGTTGAAAACTGAGCACCTGGGCATTGTTATAAAGGTATTAGATCGCCGCTAACAAAGATCCGGAGAGTGATTTCAGCAAAGTGAATCAGCTTTATTGAAGTAACGAACAAGCACTCAAACGCATTCAAAACCAGAACAGATTAACATTGGGAGCTATGCTCCTTTTAAACATTCCCGGGCTAATGTAGCCACACCTATTTACATTTAACAACCAATGAGATTGTGCGGATAAGGACCAATGAGAGTTCTTCCCGCTCAGGGAATAGTCCTGCTGTGATTGGTCGCTGTTCTGGAGCGACCAATAGCGTATTAGTGCTGATGGAGCCTTGGCTGGCTCGAAGCTTAACATGGAAGGTGGATTAGGCGATTCATGTAATACTTCCAGTACATTACAAAAAGAATTAAAGGGTCCTCCAAGAATGGCTTTCGGGCCTTTGCAGCTCAAGGCCGGGAAGGGGGTGATCTTCCTTAGAACAATTTGGCGCAGCCTATCTCAGCAGGCCTTGCAGCTTATGGGGTGGTGGGCCAGGGGGTTCTCCTAAATATGCCAAGCCGCTGGTCAAGAGCTACATTGGGTGGCTCGAGATCGGGGAAGGTGCATCGCCCAGAAGAAGATGAAGGTGATCGTGAGTTTGACACCGGTCATATTCCTCAGTACATTTTAGCAGCCCCTCACCAGTTGTTTGATTATGATTAATTGATAAAGTGGCCCTTGTTAAATCCATATTGGTGTCCGTTTCTCCATTCCAATTGTGGTGGCAATGAAGGCAGAAACAAATTAAGTTTTACCAAAGGAAAAAAAGAAACTGAAATATCACATATCAATGATTGAAACAGAAGAGAGATTCAGTTGGTCAGCCATGTTGGTCTGAAGCAGTTCAACAAATTTAGAGTTCAATGGCACCTTTAAGACCTGCCATTCTAACATATTTGATGAAGTGTGCGTGCACACGAAAGCTCATACCTTGAATAAACTTTTGTTGGTCTTAAAGGTGCCACTGGACTCTAAATTTGTTGAAACAAAAGAGGTTTTTCTAGGGATACCAACTCTATTTCCACTAATACTTTAACACCACAAAAGGAACTATGGGATGAAGAGAAACCCACCTCCAACTGAACCTTCATATGTCAGTTAAGTAACTTACCCAGGATATTAAAACATAGCCACAAATAAGTAAATGGGACTCTATTTCCATTTTAGAAACTCACCATTGTCATATGTAAAGCACCTTCAACCTCCTTAGTATGTTTTGAAAACAGTTCTGTAGTGTTGTTTCAAAAGCATTGGATATTACAACAAACAAGCAGAATGTGACAAGTCTATAGAAACTCCTGCACATAGACAATGCAAGGGTCACACACACTAACTTCCAGTGCAATCTGAAATATAGTGGCAACCTTCTAAGACCACTGAAATTAATGGACTTAGAAAGACGTAACTCTACTTAAGTAACATAGTTAGTAATGTAGACAGACAGGATGCTTGAAGTCTTCATTTATGTCTCAAATAATGGAGGAATTTTTGAATTAACTGTTAAGCAAAAACTGTAGGATTCATGACTAATCCACTTGATAATTCTAACCAGCATCAATAATAAAACATGGTAGCACTTACCTGTAACTGATGTTCATTGAGTGTCTTCTGTGCTGGCGCACATAGGCCTGCCTTCAGGCAGTCCCATGTGGGACTGCACAGAAGACACAAAGATGAACTAAAGTTCCAAATGACTCCATGTCAGGTTTTGTATGGAATCTGGAAACACAGGCCAGTCAGTGAAACAGCCAGTTGACAGTTTGCAACATCAACAACTGTAAAATTTACGGCTATAAAATGAAAGTTATCTGGCTACTTGCCAAGACTGCCAGTCTGGAGGGACACAGCCACGCGCACTGTTCCCTCTAAGCTGAGTTAGTGTGAGCCAGCTCACAGTTTTTTAGCCTCCGGCTGACACATTTTTGTCTTCGCTCAGGAAGGAGGGCTCCAGAGCAAACTAATTTATGCAGCAGCCAAATCACTCGCTCACAACTTTAATGCCAGTAGCTCACAAAGTAGAATTTTTGCTCACAAGACTCCACAGCTTAGAGGGAACATTGGCCACGTGCATCATCATTAGTACTACACACTTCCCTGGTATATTTCCCCTGGAAGAATGTATCCACAGTCCCCCCTTCCACAGTTCCCAATGGAAAAAAATGTAGACTATAAGCATGATTACCTAAAATACTACGTTAGGTATTGCAAGCACTGGGATCAACAATGTTTCCTAAGAAAATTTCTTCAGTACTAAGCTACTGGGCATAAAAGGAAGTTTGACCTCCATGACCAACATTACGTACCTGAATAAAAAATGAATCTATTGAGATTTCCTTCAACATCTAATAGACAGAAAATCCAATATTCTGTATGACAGGAATGATAATGCTTGTACTTTCCCACTGGGAGTCAACGGAAATTTGAAAATTGGCATAATATTCATATACAGTACTTTTGACATTGAGAGAGAAGAGGAGCGGCTATATTTTCGACCATCTGGGAATAAAGCAGTGAAGTGCAGGAGGTCACCTTGAATTAAAACTGATATATTAGGCTTTGAGTTCTTGTGCCTGGATAGAATGACATATAAGCTGTACTTTTGCAGGCAGTCCCAGTGTTATCTTAATGAATGGCATACTTTGTCTAAAAAGTGCTTTTATTTTCACTGTTATCAAATATTCAGTAGGATGATACTCTGCCCAGTAATAGAACAAAGCAAAAGCTATTCACAATTTTTTACAAATACTATCAGCTGTGCTTAAAAATGTCTCTCATTTTCAATGATATTTTATTTCTAAAATAGTTCTTCTTGCCTACATTCTCAGTTGCCTTCACTATCTCACAGTGACACCATCACATGGAATTTTATCATTGGCCATATAACATTGATCACATCTCTGAAAATATTCATAGCATGGGCTTGATTGGATGAGATCAGCATGTGATGACCATAGGAAAAAGGATGAAGCTGTAGCCCTTGAAGAAGCATGGTAGCAAAGAAGAAACAGCCAATGGAAATGATGATGCCAGTTGAGATTTTTGAAAAGGTGAATGTTAACACAAACCTAAGTAGCTTCGACATTTTTAGCCCATTGCTAGTTTCAATCCCACTAAAATATCAAAACAGGAGATATTTAAAGCTGTAGAAGGAATGGTCACTTGCCAACTGCCTGCCTTCCCCCAGTGCGCCTTTTCCAAAATAGTGTGTCTGAGATGGTGGAAATCTATGTGGTACAAAGAACCACTGCCAGCACCAAAAGTTATAAAGTGTTTATTTAAAAGAAAAAAAGAAAATATGTTTAGCACAGCACCAGATTGAGCAAGGGTTACAAAAGAAACAGGTAAAAATGCAATTCTCTCTCCCTCTCTCTCTATATATGCTCTATCAGATGTGAAAATATAGGACAGACTCCTTTAGCTTAGAAAGTTACAGATTTCTACAACTTTTCATTACCTCACAGAATCAGCATGCAAGGAAAAGAGCCCTCTTTCCTGTTGCAAAGAGTTTTTATCACCTCTCTTTTCCCCAACCCCTAACCAGGTCAGACCAGGTCAAAGAGACTTTTCCTGGAGATCTCCAGGTATCTCCTTCCTGAAGACTCTCTTGCATTTAACACCTCCAAATCTCTGTTTCCTGCTTTGGGAAGGGGGAGAGCTTCACCCACCCATTATCTCTCCTGCTAGATCTATTTAGCATTTGTATGAAGGCAAGCTGGCTTCCTCCCCCTGCCTGTTCTCTGCTCCAAGGTGGGGAAAAATGTTTAAAATGCACAGTGTAGGCTTGGCTCATTCAAAACCTCTCAAGAACAAATGCATTTCTTCATACTGACCTTGGCTTTAAAAAGGTTGTCTACCCCACCAGATGACAAGAAAATAAATGTGCCCGCCTTGGCAGGGCAGGCGGGGTATAAATAAAATAAACAAACAAATAATATAATATTGTCTTTGAAGGGGCTCAGACCATAGCTAAACTTTCAGAAGTACCCAGAAGCTCAGCTGCACTGAGGTTGTCTTCAGAATGCAAACAGGACACACAATTGCATCAAAAATCCTGATAAGTAAGCTACCTTTCCATTATCTGTTAGGATGTTGGTATCAGGCAACATTCAACCATACAGATTGAATTTTATCTTCTGGAATTTCATACCTGTTACACAGGGCTCTTTTTGTAGCAGAAATTCCTTTGCATATTAGGTGACACACCCCTAATGTAGCCAATTCTCCAAGAGCTACAGTAGCCCCTGTAAGAAGAGCTCTGTAAACTCTTGGAGGATTGGCTACATTAGGGGTGTGTTGCCAAATATGCAAAGGAGTTCCTGCTACAAAAAGAGCCCTGTAACAGTTCTAAAGAGCTGTTCCATCAGGCCTTTGGTTGAGGCAGTGGGCGTCCATGTATGGCTTCCCTGGGGTTGTTATCACCCATTTATCTACAGCTGGCTATCACTCATCAAAGGGCAAAGGAATCCCTCACAACCAGCCTATTCTATTCCTGGGCTGTGACCACCATTTTAATGTATATTACTGTGTTTAAAACTTTTAATTCTATTTATTGTATTGTGTGTTTTTTTAAATCCCCATAGGGATATTTTTTATTTTGCAAATACTACAAACTACAAAGAAATATAGGGGAGGGACTACAACTAAGGAGAAAGAAAAGCAAACCACACTAAACTAAAACCCCAAGAGGAGATCTTTTCACTGTTAGTAAAATGTTAGTATAATTAGTTTTATTATCACAATATACTTGTTGAGTTCTTGCTTATAACAGTTCGCTTCTTATATGTTATTTTGTTAGTTGTTATGAGAGAAGTCTCTGATCATCTTCTTATTTCCCATTTTCAGTGGGGTTGCTGATGTTGCTTTTAAGATGGCATCCCTGGTTTGTCTTCTTGAAAACTTGACCACTATTTCTCCAGGTAGGCTATTTTTTAAATATAATTGGAGTATGCCCTATAGGCTATCTCCATTTCGTTTACTGGAGCGATAATCTCACTAAGCACCTTCTTCAAGTCTTCCCGGTCTGTTTCAGGAACCCCCTGAAACCTGAGAATCATGTTAGCTTTTTCCATCTGAAGCTGCAAAACATGGTTCTCTTGGCAATTCTGCTTCATTTCAACATCTCCCATCCTTTTTTTCAACTTCGTACTTGTGGTGTCAATCTCTTTAATTTTCTCGTTTGCCTGCGCCACTTTTTTCTCTGTCTTGTTCAGCTGAAGCTGCTGTGCCACAAAGTTTTTATTTATCACAGTCAATTGCTGGTTAATACCATCGAGCTGTTCCATCACCGGCTTGAGCATATCCACCAGGAGTTTGAGGACATCTGATCCCTCTTCTGGTCTCGTACTCTGCCCACCCAGTTTCGTTTTAAACTTTCTCTGCTGAGCCGCCATATTTCCCATTTTGTTTACCATTTCTGCCACTTCCCCGCAACTCGGAAAACTCGCCAAATGATTTCACAGATCAGATAAGTCTCTCAAAACACTTTCACTTTACTTCCTCCCCTCTCTCCCTTCATGTCCGTTAACCGCTCTTTCGCACAAGAGGTGTCCCTCTTTGCAATCTCTGTTCCGATTGCGGGGGGGGGTCGCTTTTCAAACTACTCCATTTTATTCAGAACTCACATTCATTGTCGGCCAGTTTATCTGACCACGCTCGGTTTTACGCCATTCTGCTCGACCTCCGGCACTTGTCCTGGTCAGTCCAGCTTGTGCCCGAAGGCCACTCAACGACTGGACCGTCGGGGCGGAGGGGAGCCTCAATTCTCTGGCATTACGCCATCGGAGAGGCTACCCCTCAAAAGCCCCCTGGCCTAGAGCCTATCACAAAGGCTCCGCAGGGGTGTCACTTGAGGTGGCACCCCTCCAGGCCGCTGGTGTGCGATTTGCCCTCCTCCGTTGTGAGGAGAGCGTCCGCCATCGCTGTTCCATCGACCAGAAGTCCTATTTATTGTATTGTTAAAATGTTGTTACCCAACCTGAGCCTGTATGCAAAAAGGGCAGTCAATAAATATGAAAAATAAACCTGTCTTTGTCAAAACTGTGAGCAATAGTAGCTGATTTGACTTCAGTATGGCAACTTTTATTCTTAATTTTTGTCAGAATTATTGTCTAGCTGTAGATATTTATGTAATTTATAGTCCACCTTTCTCACTTGTATGCAAGGCAGATTACACAGAGTGAGTCAATACAATCTATAAATGGGACATTCAATAAATAATGTAATAAGATTCAGTTTTGCATAGAATGGGAGACTTCCTGACCTCCCCAGGGCTCTTCCACAAGGTGGGAGTCACAATGGAGAAGGTACATATTTGGGCAGTTGTTGATTTTACCAGTTTGCAGGATGGCGCCTACAGAAGACCTTGCTCTGATGAGTGAAGATATCATGGCAGATATGTCTAGTGCACATTCTTATTGACCAGCAACACACTTTCAAAGTGTTGTTTGCTTTCATTTCTAAAAATGCAGTTGCCTCTGATCTTGCCACTGAAAACAGAATTGATTGCCTCATTGACAAATTAATGATGTGTTCCAACTTTTCTTTCATTGAACTTTGATAGTCTTAGATAAGAAACAACTTCAGGGATACCCAAGGGCTTGGTGTACTTTTATAGTTCTTTTCCTTTAGATGTCAGATATCTTGAGTCATATTACAAATTGATTTTGAAACTCCTTTTAGTTTTAAAGGATATTCCAAAGTAAATAACTGCATATTGAGGATTCAGACATAATTTTGGAAGAAGGGGGCTCTAGTCTGGGGAGGAGTGTTAGTCTTTAAGACTCCTATTGATAGATCTAATTGCAAGCATGGCCTCAGAGTGCAGATTTAAATCTCAATATTTTGAGGCCAGGTACAGGTAGATATTTCAACAGCGTGGGAGAATCCCCAGTTTTGCAGAATAATATTAAACTTTTGTTTAATAATATATTTAAAACAGAGAAAATTGGAGAGGGTCAATATCCTGAAAAATGGAGAACTCAAACGAAAATGCCAGACAAGATCTCCCTAACCCTAGAACTTCAAAAACTGCTGACTGAGATCTCATAAGGCCAGCTGAGCTGACTACACATGGATATACAATGAGGCAATGCAGTTCTGCATCCTTACTAGGCAGCTGCTGCTAGTGCTTTTTATAACATGTTGTCTCAAAATTAATTTGTTCCTTGTGATCTTATAATTAGCCTTGTTTCTTCTGAGTGAGCACATTCACTTTGTGTTTTCCTTGTATAACTGATGCAGCTTCAGTTCCAAAATTCCCATTGTTATCTTGACTTGTATTGATAGATGAGCAAATAGCCTTTCATCTGGGCCTTTAATGTTTAGTCAATAGTCCCCCATCAGTTGCTCTTTTATCTTGTTTATTAATCTCTTCTTTCTCTTGCCTCTTATGCAAAGTGTTCCATGTTTACTTCTAAGGGTATATTATTGGCCATGAGGTCAAAAGTGAGATAAACAAGCACTCCTAAGCGGTTTTTCACACGAATGATTTTGCCTGTATTTCCTTCACATTTTAATAACCTATGAATCCCCAAGACAGATTTAAAAATTAGAGCATTTAAAGCAGTCCCAAAACCACAAATGTTAATGCAAAATGTTATTTGTTAGTCGTTAAGAACAATTAATGAAAAATAAAGTTTTCTTTAAAAAACTATTACTGTCTATTACATTTTTGATCATCATCATTTATATCCTTTTATTACAAAGGAACTTTGTAATGCCTAGAACTTTGCAGTGCAAAGGAAATAAATATTTCCTGGTTTTACTCAAGAGAAATTCAAGTGAACTGTCTGGGGGAAAACTCTCCAATACAACAGAGGATTCTGGCTTTCAGCTCTATATAGCTGGGAAAGAAGTGGATGGTTCAATTCTACTTTCATCCGCAATACGAACTAGGGATGTGCCAAACCGAATAAATACCCGAAAATACCTTATTTGGGTGCATTCACCATACTGGCGCTGCTGGCCATTTAAACCTAACAGCTGACAGGCAGTCTGCCTATCAGCTGTTAAGTTTAAATGGTTGGTGCGGGGGCAACCTTTCCTCTCTTCTCCAGCCAGCCAGCCTGCCACTGCAGGCAGGCTGGGGAAGGGACAGGAGGCATGTTTAAATCCCCCCTTTGCTTCCTTTCCCAGCCAGCTTGCCAGGGCACCACAAGTTTTTGGAATGCCATCTTGTTTATTAAGGGAATTCAGAATGGTTGGCTTTACTCTTTTTTTTTTAAGTTGGTCGATCTTTGTTAGCATTTTGTATGTTGTGACCTGCCCTGAGTCTGCCTAGGAGGACGGCAGGATAGAAATAAACTAAACAAATAAACAAGTGTCAAACTAGATGTGGCAGGAGGATCCATGTCTACCAGCCTGGAGGAAAAAATAGTTATGTATAGTTATATGCTGCCTTTCTGTCCAAACAGGGTCCACAAGGTGGCAAACCTCAAGGCACTCCAGTAGGGGGCCGTGGCCATCACTGCACCAGTAATCAGTACTGGGATGTTACACCAGTGTATCCCCAGGTTATGCCAGCATAGTAGCTGGTTGGCTCCCTGTGCACTTTCACTCTCCCCCCCCCCTCAGGATTGTGCTATTAATGCTGAAATGCAAAAGCTTATGATATTTTCTGGCTCAGAATCACCCTGTTCTTAACGAGGGGTTGTGGCTCAGTGGAAGAGCATTTGTTTTGCATGCAGAAAGTTGCGGGTTCAATTCCCAACATCTCCAGTTAAAAGGACCAGGCAGCAGATGATGTGAAAGCCCTCTACCTGAAACCCTGGAGAGGAGCTGCCAGTCTGAGTAGACAGTATTGACCCTGATGAACCGATGGTCTGATTCAGTATAAAGCAGCTTCATGTGTATTCATGTGTGGTAGTCTGCTGATTTCTTCCACCTCTCCAAACAGGCAGATGAGGTAAAACAAATACACCGCATTGATTTATGGTATATCTGATTCCTCTGCGCTGAGGTTAAGAACACTTTATTTCCTTCACTGTTTCCCCCCCAACAAGTGATAACCTTATAAACTAAGTTTACTATTCCTGTTTGATCCTTGAATCTGTTAAACATCTTTGTTATGTTATATGATAATTTACTGCTTACCCTCTACCTATATGTGTGGACTGGTGATTTCCATTTTGTTTCTCTCTCTGATTGGCCCTTCCTTGCAACTAACGCCCCCCTCTTCCTATATGTAATGGCTGAAGTAATTCTGTTTTACTGTATCTGAAGAAGTGGGCTTGTACCTTGAACAAAACTTTGTTGGTCTTAAAGGTGCCACTGGACTCAATCTTTTTAAAGAACAGTAGTTCATGTGTGTTTTAATAAATTTGAATCTGATCTTTTACATATGAAACAATTAAGCACTTGCCTCTTAAGTCTAAAATTGTTTTTGCCAATTTGCCGTATTATTTTCAAAGCAGATTAGATATGTTAATAGATATTGGTAAAAAGAAAATAGTTAAGGAGCTATTAAACTGAGAGGTTATACAACCTTTGGGGCTGAAAAAAATCACTTTTGTGTTTTTTTATTATTGCTTACAATAATTACAAAAATGGGTGTTTCCATAAATACTGTAATTAATACTAAAACAAATGCCCCTTGTTTATATGTTATACTATATGTGTATATGTTGTATTATATATAAACAGCCTATAACACCCCCAATTCTTTGTTTAGTTATTGCGGTCTCTCTCCACCTCACCCCACTCTTTTTATAAGCAGCATTTCCCTTATAAAGGCATAGAAAGTTGTCTTCCTTAGGAGGGGGAGAGTTTTCTGGATCAACTGCAACCTGTAGCCACTAGGATGCAGGTGTGTGAGTTGTTCCAATCCTGAAGGACATGACATAAGTAAAGGTAAAGGTTTACCTTGCTCAACAGCCAGTTGAATCTGACTCTAGGGGGCGGTGCTCATCTCTGTTTCCAAGCGGAAGAGCCAGCACTATCCAAGGACTTTTATGTGGCTGGCATAACTAAATGCCAAGGTGCATAGAACGCTGTAACCTTCCCACCAATGACGTCACATACTGAAGTGTGATCAGTTTTCTTCTTGAAAATAATTCTGTTTATAAAGTGTTTCAGTGTGTGACTTGCTATGATTATGTGTCTTTGGCCTCTGCTTATACAAACTTGTTTTGCTTTTTAACTCTGTCCACTATAACTGTTGTGGTTCTTTGGGAATTGCAATTAATTTGTGGTTTATTTGAAACATTATTCCTTGCTAAAATGTTATTGTTGTCTGCCTTGTATGGTTCCGCCAATGTTGTATAAACATTCTTTGTGTAACCCAAGTACAGCACTTAAAATCAATAATTAAAAAAATCACATGCCATCAGGCAAAAAAAAAAAATTTGTACTACTCCTGCTGCTGCCTGCTTGCCCAGATGCCTTGTCCTCCTTGTGCCAGCAAATGCTCTTCCCTTGCAAGTCTGCTTCTTCCTCGTGCTACTGTTCTTTATACTCAGTGGCTACAGTGCTATTTACGTTACTCTTTGGAATCTTTCCTATCGATTCTCCCATAGCCTTCTATGTAAAGCACATTCAGTTGCTTCAAAAAAAGGGGGGGTCTTTTTTATTTCTATCTGTCTAAAATTTGGCAGTATGGATATTCTAGGGGAGTACTGCAATGACCCTGAGCGTTGCCCAATTTGGGTAGAAAATCATTTATTCATAGACCCATTTAAATCAATAAGAAATAATTAAATAGAATTATGAAAATAAAACAATGATAATGACAGAATAATAAAATAAAACCATACAAAACAACCCAATGATGAAAGAAGCAATAACAAAACAACACCATACAAAATAACCGAATAACAAAATAGCCGCTTTTGGAATTAATAATAATAATTAAAAAACCAAGCAACACCCACCCACTCACCCCCTGCACAAGTATAATTTCCATGCTGTGATACCCTCGTACATTACATGAAAACCAGCTCCACTGGTATCAATATTCCTGTTTCCATAGGCTGGATGCATGGATTCCTTATGTTAAGTAAGGATGCTTCCTTTGATGAAGGACTCCCCTCTTCTATTGGAGAAAAACTTGTTGTTTATCAGAAAGAAGTCCTCCTTGGACTCAAATCAATGTAAACTCAATATACACTCAATGTAGAATTGGGTGCAGAAGTAAGCCTTCCCCAAAACTGAATATTGGGAGAAAGCCGACAGGAGATGAAAAGTCTCTGGTTCGGGTTGGCTCATCTGAGAGAGGTGAGGGGGTACCGGTTGCTTTTCTACAGGGAGGTGGATTGAAATTGTCCACAGAGGCCATGGCTGGTGACATGGACTGCCGGACAACGACTCGAGATAGCAAGAGGAAGGATGCAGGCTTAACTTGTAAGGGAAATTACAGCTGTTTCTATACAAATGCTAGAAGTGTCCGAGGTAAAATCGGGGAGTTGGAGTGCTTGGTGTCGGAGGGAAAAATAGACATTGTGGGTATTTCTGAAACTTGGTGGGATGAGGAAAATCAGTGGGACACAGTGATACCCGGTTATATATTATATCGGAAGGATAGGGGGGGAAGGGTTGGAGGTGGGGTAGCTCTGTATGTCAGAGAGGGTATAAAGTCTAGAAAGATTGAGAGGCTAAGTGAATTGGATTCGCTTCTGGAAGTTCTATGGGTTGAAATAGGGGGGCCAAAAGGAAACTTAACACTGGGAGTTTGTTATCGCCCACCAGATCAAAAGATAGAGGAGGATTATAAAATGATGAATGCCTTAAAGATAGCAACTAGACAAAAACACTGTGTAATAATAGGTGATTTTAACTACCCACACATTGATTGGGTCAATATGTGTTCTAGTCGGGAAAAAGAGATTGAGTTTCTAGACACTCTAAATGACTGTGCTATGGAGCAGATGGTCACGGAACCTACCAGGGGAGAGGCGATCCTTGATTTGGTCCTAAGTAACACTCAAGACCTGGTGAGAGATGTAAAAGTGATTGCACCGCTTGGAAACAGTGATCATAATGTTGTTGAGTTCATCATTTGTACAAATAGAGAATTGGCCAAAAAGACTCACACAACCATTTTTAACTTTAAAAGGGGTAATTTCTCTGATATGAGGGGACACGTGGGGAGGAAACTGAAAGGAAAAGTAGAAAGGGTCAAAACAATTGGGGAAGCTTGGGATCTATTTAAAACTACGATCCTAGAAGCTCAAAAAATATATATTCCGCAGGTTAGGAAAGGCACAAACAGGTATAGGAAAAAGCCTGCATGGTTAACAAACAGAGTAATGGAGGCTGTAAAAAGTAAAAAGAATTCCTTTAAGCAGTGGAAAGCTAGTCACAGTGAGGCTGATAAAACGGAACACAGGCTATGGCAAATAAAATGCAAGTCTGAGGTCAGGCAGGCAAAAAGGGAATATGAGGAGCATATAGCAAAAAACGTAAAAACCAACAATAAAACTTTCTTCAAATACATTAGAAACAGGAAACCAGCCAGGGAGGCAGTGGGGCCCTTGGACGACCAAGGGGTAAAAGGAGTATTGAAGGATGATAGGGAAATGGCTGAGAAGCTAAATGCATTTTTTGCCTCCGTCTTCACTGTGGAAGATGAGAAGTGCTTGCCCACTCCAGAACCACTGATTTCAGGAGGGGTGTTGGAAGACCTGAGTCAGATTGAGGTGATGAGAGAGGAGGTCCTAAAACTGATAGACAACTTAAAAACTGAAAAATCACCAGGCCCAGATGGCATACATCCGAGAGTTCTGAAAGAACTCAAATGTGAACTTGTAGATCTCCTGACAAAGATATGTAATCTTTCCTTAAAATCTGCCTCCATTCCTGAGGATTGGAAGGTAGCTAATGTCACTCCCATCTTTAAAAAGGGTTCCAGAGGAGATCCGGGAAATTACAGGCCAGTCAGTCTGACGTCGATACCGGGTAAATTGGTGGAAACCATTATTAAGGAAAGAATTAGTAGGCACATAGATGAACAAAACCTATTGAGGCAGACTCAGCACGGTTTCTGTAAGGGAAGATCTTGTCTCACTAACCTGTTAGTGTTCTTTGAGGGGGTGAACAAACATGTGGACAAGGGGGATCCAATAGATATTATTTACCTTGACTTCCAGAAAGCTTTTGATAAAGTTCCTCATCAAAGGCTCCTAAGTAAGCTCAAAAATCATGGGATAGAAGGACAAGTCCTTTTATGGATCAAAAACTGGCTAGTTCATAGAAAACAGAGAGTGAGTGTAGGTGGGCAATTTTCTCAGTGGAGGGTGGTAAGCAGTGGGGTACCGCAGGGATCAGTACTTGGTCCACTGCTTTTTAACTTGTTCATTAATGATTTGGAGATGGGAGTAAGCAGTGAAGTGGCTAAATTTGCGGATGATACAAAGTTGTTCAGGGTGGTGAAAACCAGTGAGGATTGTGAGGCACTCCAAGGGGATCTGTCAAGGATGGGCGAGTGGGCGTCAACATGGCAAATGGGGTTCAATGTGGCCAAGTGCAAGGTGATGCACATTGGAGCCAAAAATCCTAAATATAAATACACATTGATGGGGTCTGAACTGGCAGAGACTGAGCAAGAGAGAGATCTTGGAGTTGTAGTGGATAACTCACTGAAAATGTCGAGACAGTGTGTGACTGCAATAAAGAAGGCCAATGCTATGCTGGGGATTATTAGGAAGGGTATTGAAAACAGATCAGCCAATATAATAATGCCCCTATATAAATCAATGGTGAGACCTCATTTGGAATACTGTGTGCAGTTCTGGGCACCACACCTTAAAAAGGATATTATAGCTTTGGAAAAAGTGCAGAAAAGGGCAACTCGAATGATAAAAGGGTTGGAACACTTTCCCTATGAGGAAAGGTTAAAGCGCTTAGGGATCTTTAGCTGAGGAAAGGTTAAAGCGCTTAGGGCTCTTTAGCTTGGAGAAAAGACGACTGAGGGGTGACATGATCGAGGTTTATAAGATTATGCATGGGAAAGAGCAGGTAAAGAAAGAGGTACTTTTCTCCCTTTCTCACAATACAAGAACTCGTGGGCACTCCATGAAACTGCAGAGCGGTCGGGTTAGAACGGATAAAAGGAAGTACTTCTTCACCCAAAGAGTGATTAACACATGGAATTCACTGCCACAGGAAGTGGTGGCGGCTACAAGCATGGACGGCTTCAAAAGGGAATTAGATAAGCATATGGAGCAGAGGTCCATCAGTGGCTATTAGCCACAAGGTATAGCTAGGGGCTCTGGGGCAAGTGATGCTCTGTCTTCTTGGTGCTTGGGGGGGGTCAACAGTGGGAGGGCTTCTAATGTCCTGGCCCCACTGCTGGACCTCCTGATGGCACTGGTATTTCTGGCCACTGTGTGACACAGAGTGTTGGACTGGATGGGCCTTTGGCCTGATCCAACATTGGCGTCTCTGAAAAAAAACAACAACACTTTCTTTTCATTTTGAACAGAATATGGCATTTGTGACAACTGTATCCATTGATCCAGGACAGTAAACCACCCCATCCTGGGTTAACAACATGTCAATCCTGTATAGAAATATTATTTCTAAATTCTCATGCCTTCTTCCTGTGATGACATTTTGTGTGTTTTTTTCCTGCTGCAGGCCAGGTGGCCTAGTGTGATTTCTGTCACTTGACCAGATGGCTGAGCCACCAAATAGCCATGCCATATAATCATGCCAGATGCCCATATTCCTTAACACCTCCCTGCTGAGGGCTAGACTTGAAGGCTCCTCTTGTATGGCCTACATGGGCTATGTCACCTACGCAATGGAGAAAGCTGGAAGTTGGATCACCTGACTGCATGCAGGGCCTCTAACTTCTTAGCCAATCCCCACACAGCTGATGTTGGCAGCTATGGCAACCAGAAATTGGGCACACACCCCTGCCGCTCATGATTGGCTGATGGCCACAGCTGATGGTGACTGGCATATAACTCCGTGGTTCTTTAGGGAAGAGCTCTCTTGCTCCTGGGATCCTGACTTTTGAAAGAAAGAGTTTCTTTGTGAACTGATTGCCGGTTGCCAATCTTCTGTTACTGTGGATCTGTATCTCTGAGCAGTCCTAGACTGTATACCTGCACAAGATGGGATTTCTTTTCAAAATCCCTTGGTGCCAACCTATACTGTTACGCACTGGACAATCTTGGACTACCAGATGCTATAATTAACTCAGTAACTATGGTTATTATTAATGTGAAGTAAGGGCAAATAGCCATAGGTTGTTATTATTTTTGTATCCTCTATTGGTCTTTTGTTATGCTTTGCACTGAATAAAGATCATTTATATTTGTAATTGTCTCTGATGCGGTAATTGAACTCCAGGGCTAAATCTTGTGTATAAGCGCTAACCACAGGGCTACCAATGTGAGAGTAATTGTGTGCACCTCTGAGTTAGAGTTGTTGATGTGTTAAGTCCCAGATGCTAGCTAAGAGATTGAATCTCTGCTCTTAGGCTGGGTGGGGACCCCTTGGAAGAGATTCTGGTGGCAAACTGTTATGAATTCTAGAGAGAGTACAGACTGTCTCATGGATTTTGTTTCATGTGCTGAGATATAGGGTTCCCTCTCACCCATGGACTGGGCTGAGTGGGTTTAATCCTGTACAAATCCATTCCTAGATTTATGGTGGGCTAGAAAGAAAATTCTAGAAGGAATTCTGCTCAGCTGTTGCTGTCATTTGATGAAGAGAAGGAACTCTTCACCTTCTATTTAAATCTGTTTTAATCTGTACTGCCTCCTGGTTCACAAGCTTAGGAGTCTCTGGTCTTCTGAATACAACACTAAATATTTATTTATTTATAATTTCAATTAAATAATGATAAATTTACATGAGCAAATAAATATGGACATGTATTGATTTAATAGATCCATTGTGATGCTGTAATGATGTAGTGTGATTGTTTCACTGCTGAAAAAAAATTGACCCATATTTATTACATAATTGCCAAAGTTGTTGCTATGTCTCTGAAGGAAATTGGTCATTTACATTCTCCCCAGTGAGGCATATTATCTGCTCACATTTCCTGGTGTGTGGGGTTTTTTTTTTCCTTCCAGAAAAGCAAAATCAAAGAACCTACCATTAGCTCAAACCAACACCCCCCCCCAATTTTAAAAAAACCCCAGTGCTTTAAAAAACCTCCCAGTGCTTGAATGCCAAAATATGACAAGCGAGAGGTCATTATTTCATTTGCTCTGTTTCTTATATTGTAGAATCAATGCAGCTACTACACTGCATTCATTCTGTGGCATCTACCAGATTGATTTTATGGAATCAATGGGGCTGATCTACTATTGAAGCAGGTAATTGTATAAATAATTTCCATATGTTACCGTTCCCATGTGTTAATATGATTTTTATTTATATACAAGTCCTGCTTCAAAAAACTTTCACTGCGTAATTTATTTTCCCTCCTGTTTTAATAACCTGAATCCCAACGAATATGTAAAGCTAAATACTTAGTACGTGACAGGCTTGTTAACAAACTGTGCTTATTTCCCAAAACTGAGTATTGTTACCTTAATAGTGGGCATTGTACCGCAAAACACAGAGAGGAATTTTCTAATTATTTACCTGCCTATTATGGGACACAGCAAACAACGCTCCACTGGGCATGTCAACTTCCCATGGATTTCAAGTGATTTAAAATCCTCTCTTATGTAAATCGGAACATACTGTACTATAATTCAAATGTGCCTCTTCAGTAAGATTACCCCAAAAGCTGTTAATAAAAAAAGTAATTTCACCACCACCTGGGGGTAAATCCAGAATGGTGGTCATTCATATTAAATTTATATCAACTTTATGAGATTTTTGTCATCATGACACTTTTATGGAGCAGTTAAATTTTAGCTGCCTGGGGGATATAATGTACTTGATGTGACCCCAACAAACCAAGTCAAGACCAAATGAGTTATACCTACTGAATGATATTCTAAATAAAGCAAGATACTGTTAGCTTGGAAGAATTTACATGGACACAGGACAGATGGACAATGAGTTCTAACAATGAGTTATCATTTTGTAAAAAACAAAATCTTAATTAGATAACTTCCTGGTCTTTTCCTCTGTGTTCCCATAACTACAAGAGAAAGCAAGATAAGAGCCAATACAGAATCCTTCAGCAATTCTCACATGAAAAGACATCAGTTAACTCACAAATGATACTCTATTTTCTAATGTGATGATTTAGAGAATATCCTCATGGCATTCATCTCATGATTCTCATAGCTAGTAGCAGTGAAAGCAACAATTCCAGATGGGTGACATTTGTAGAAAAGACAATATTTAATATTAATATATCTTCTATATTCATTGTCATTTCATTCAAAATTGGGCAAGATAAAAATGCTCAGGATTTATGGATTGGAGCATTATGAACTGGTGCCAATAGACACTACACAACAGCTTTCCGTTTCAGAGAGCCAGTTTGGTGTAGTGGTTAAGTGTGTTTAATTCCCCACTCCTCCACTTGCACTTGCTAATGTGACCTTGGGTCAGTCACAAGCTCTGGCACAGCTGTGCCTGAGAGAGCAGTTTGTGTCAGAGTTCTCTCAGCCCCGCCTACCTCACAGGGTGTCTGTTGTGGGGAGGAGAAGGGAACGGAGTTTGTAAGCCACTCTGAGACTCCAAGTGAAGGGTGGGGTATAAATCCAATCTCTTCTTCTTCTTTCATATTTTCCAAAAGCACACACAAACCACATCACCCAACCAACCTTTATTCACCACATTATTTGTATTTTAAAGAACCTTAGAGTTTATGCAAAAGTTATCAGGTGTTTCAACTGCTAGTGGAATATAAATGCCCTGAAAAACAGCTTGACCACATCAGGAGAGCTTAGTTTGTAGTGCACAGCTACAAGGGGATATGGGATTGCTATTAGAGTAAATATGCTTTTGAAATGTGGCTGATTTTTCCCAGAGTTTTAGAGTCAGGAATTGTGTGGGAGGGAAGGCAGGGGAGGTCCCAGGTTCAACCCCCGGCATCTTCAGCTAAAAGCATCAAATGGTAGGTGATGTGAAAGAGCTCAACCTGAGACCCTGGAGAGCCGCTGCCAGTCTGAGCAGACAGTACTGAGCTTGATGGCCTAATGGGCTGATTCAGTATAAGGCAGCTTTGTGTGTGTGGTCTTCTTTGCAAAGAGGAACCAATATAGGAGCGAGCCCTTAACACCCCAAATTCTGTTCAAGAAGTTTTCATGCACAGTTTGCAAGACTTTTCAGCTTCTTGCATTCAATGTTGAAATCTATTTGCTTGTTCAAAATTGTCCCGTCTTCCCGCTTTCCATATTCATGCATATCTTTTTTTGTATTACCAATTTGTGTTACCAGTTCACATGTGTGTACTAATGAAATCATGCAAAAAAGTATTTGTGATGAAATACTGATGTGATCATATTTATGATTGTACCAAGCTATTTTTGGCAATACTATTCATTGGCTATCCCCTCACCCTCAAAACTCAGTCTTTTATATATAATCGTATCAAAATTCTTTTTGTCTTGCGTTTGACAATGTTTGACTGCATATGCACATTAGTGAAATATTGCATACATTTTGCTGCAAGCGTACATACAATCAGATTAATTGAAGGAACTAAAAGCTGTGTGCTCTAATTCTGGAATTAATTTGGGAGATTCTTACAGCTCAATCAAAATTCAGGGGGGGGGATGGGATGCAGGGAGAACAAACCCATAGACCAATAAAGGAATGGAAAATGGATTATCTGATGATCCCAATCTAGGATGCACTCTCAGCTCATGCACAGAGGCTGTGAAAAACCATAGCCCTTGCATGTATTTTGCATATCGTTTGTGCATCCTAGAACTGGGTTTTAGATTACAACTGTTCAAGGGTTCTTTACAAGACAAATTATCATGGTTTGAAAGTTTGAAATTCTCTAATTCAGGAAGCAAGCATCTTCTTGTAATAGTACTCTTTTGTTCCCTTTGGCTACAAGCCGTCGACTTGCTGTTGGACCTTGTTTTTTTCATGCTCATATGCACATCTGAAACTCCAGTCCCTGCATGTGCTCAGTGAACCCAGTGTATGTCAGTACTTTTAAAACCTATGTGTGGTTGTTCAAGTGAAGCTTTTTAATAAGTCATGATAAACAACAATATCAAAAATGCTTTTTTTAACATAGATTAATTTTTAAAATGAAGAAAACTGGCTCTATTTGCATATTATTTATGTGAAAAACATAACAGCTGAGTAAATGACTAATTTGAATCCCATTTCTCTTTCGGATAACAGATTAAAAGGTTATTTTGTTGTCTTGCAGCACCTATATACAAAGATGTTTTTGTTTTGTTTACTATTCCCACAACTGATTTTCACTGACCCTTCCTCCTGTTCTTGTGTTTGTTTGTTTGTGTATTCTGTTTTATTTGTTTTCATTTCTTCCTATGTGTTTCTAATCTGGTTTTAATATTTTTGTAGTTTGCCACGTTGGGGATCCAAAATTGGATGGGAAGAAGGCTTTAAAATGTTGTAAATAAATAAATAAATCTGAGAACTGTAAGTACGGGGAAACAAAACATGGATTCTCATTGACACATTAATTGTAGTTAAATCTCTTTTCTTTCTAGTATGCATACTCACTATTACTTAGCAACCAATTAGAAAATAACAGGGACATTTGGATAAAAACTCCAGGGGAACTGATCTCCATGGTCTGGAGGTGGGCTGTAATTCTGGGGGAATCCCCAGGTCCCATCTGGAGATTGGCATCCCTATACTACTCCCAGTTTGGAGTAGTGGTTAAGTGCATGGACTCTAATCTGGGAGAACTAGGTTTGATTCCCCACTCCTCCACTTGCACCTGGCTGGATGACCTTGGGCAAGCCGTAGTTCTGTTAAGAGCTGTTCTTGAAAAAGAGCAGTTTCTGTCAGAGCTCTCTCAGCCCCACCTACCTCACAGGGTGTCTGTTGTGGGGAGGGGAAGGGAAAGGAGTTTGTAAGCCACTCTGAGACACCTTTGGATAGGGAAGGGTGGGGTATAAATCCAACCTCTTCTTCTTCTTCTTCGATTTTCCTAAACACAGGAGCCCAGCGGAAGTGCCTAATTTGTACAATGGATGTATATTTCAGAAGCCAATATGAAGGTCAGTTGTTCCAGGAAAGAAATCTGAACAACAAAGGCAATGCTGAGGACTGAGGAGTAGGCAAAGAGTTTAGTAAAGTCAGGCAAGAAGGTAGGAAGAAGGAAGACAGCAGGTGTGACCAATCACATGGGAACAAACAGGGAGGTGTGGGAGCAAGTGAAGCTGCTGGCCCATGAAGTACATGGTTTTTGAGGAATAAGAAATAGCCCTAGGAGTAAAGTGCTAGTCCAGTCTTCTGAAGGGACCCGGTTTCAGAAGCACTGTGGCTAGCACTCCTGGGAGGAAAAGGATGTCAATCATTGGGAAAGGCAGGCATACTCTTCTCAGCAATAATACCTCATCTGTGTTAACATCTTGATATAACAGCAGCTATGAACAAAATAATAAATGAGCAATTGTAGTAGACTTTTCAGTTACTAAACAAGGGGATGTCTTAATCATTTTTATATGGAGCAATACAAGTTAGTACGGGGGGGAGAGACTTTTATCACTTGAATATTACAGAATCAGTAAAATAGACACTAAAGATTAATGGAAAAGAAAAAGACTATCCCATAATTTTATTGTATGAATGCCTCACCAAACATACAGTTCATGCATAAGAGAACTTTTAAAACTTCAGCTTCTGATTAAGTTGAGACATCATCAAATAAACATGTCATGTAATTTGGGCCTCAAACCATGCATTGCAAACAGCCCTGTATTTGCTTGACTTGCAGTTCTGCAGCACAATACAACAGGCTATTATCATAAACTTTATCTAGAATTCTTTCATGTTTGGGAATTTGTTAGAGGAGTGCACAGAAAACTTACTCAGCCAATCTGTGTGATAAATTCATTAAGAGGGGATAAATTGTGCCAAGCCAACAATGAAGCAGGGTGTTGCCGCAAAGAGATAAACCAGTTATCCAACATTGGTAATTCTTTCAACCATTCAGCCAGAAATCATACTGTTTTTCGGAGTTCAGAACTGGAAAAAAATATTTTTTTCTAAATTAAGAACCAAAAAAACAAATAACAAGTCTGTCTGTGAAGAAGAAGAAGAAGAAGAAGAAGAAGAAGAAGAAGAAGAAGAAGAAGAAGAAGAAGAAGAAGAAGAAGAAGAAGAAGAAGAAGAGATTGGATTTATACCCCGCCCTTCACTACCCAAGGGAGTCTCAGAGCGGCTTACAAACTCCTTTCCCTTCCCCTCCCCACAACAGACACCCTGTGAGGTAGGTGAGGCTGAGAGAGCTCTGACAGAAACTGCTCTTTTTCAAGAACAGCTGTGCCAGAGCTTGTGACTGACCCAAGGTCACATCAGCAGGTGCAAGTGGAGGAGTGGGGAATCAAACCCATTCTCCCAGATTAGAGTCCGCACACTTAACCACTACCCCAAACTGGCTCTGTGAAGGGATGCTTGTTTAAAAATAACATACATTTGTATTAATTTATCACTCTAGTATATTCTATTTAAAATGTTAAAGTGTTTTGAAATGCTTACAGAATATATTACTATATTGCTATATCTTTTCACTTGCTTTAGAGGGCTTTTCATAATGGTTACTGTGACTAATACAATTACAACTTCTGTATGTGATAAACATAGACAAGAAAGCTAGCAGTAAATACCCTGAAGTGAAAATGAAAAAGAATATACCAAACTTGTCTTGGGGAAATGGGTAGGAAAGTTTATTTTCTATGTTGGATGTAATATATAGGTTTAATATGATTTGATTTATACACAAAGTCATACAGGCTGACTTTGATATACAAACAGGAGTTGCATGACATGTTTTATTCAATTTTCACTCTGTGAGATTCATATAAGGCAAAAGTGTCAGCTGCAGAACTTCTACAGATTGCTTTTCTGCTCTTCGATCATTAACCTTAAGGTTTTGCGCAGCTTTCAGAATCTCCTTTGGGAAGCTATTTGTCATGTTTTAGTAAATGGTTAACCAACAGCAGATGCCATCTCTAATACGACACAATGGATATTTCCTTCTCAAAGAAAGGTGTGTCTATCTCTTATTTTTATTCTATATGGAAGAGTGACAGGTTGCATTCTGGCAACTAGTTCAAGATAAATGTGAATTTAGAGACTCAGCCTATGAAACAGTGGTCTTACTTTAATTAATAAGACAGAGATGCACTAGACATAATTGAAAGTACGGCATTATGAAAAGAGGCCTTATAGAATGATGCCAAACCATGATGTCAAACCAACTAATCTGCCAGATGTGCTTGGTTGTGTCCAAAATCTCATTTGGCCCAACACCTATCCCAGCATGAATATCTTTAAGAAGGGTGCTGAGTGTAAGGAGGTCTTAGATACTGCAGTACTCTGACCATGACACCAAACCATCTTGCTTTCACTATGCAAGCCCAGTGCTCTTTGTGACAAGGGTGAGATATTCTTTACTCTCTAGATAGCTAGTAAATAGTAGAGCAAAGTAGCAGAGTGGAAGGGCAACAGGAAGGGCTAAAAGGGGCACTGGACTAAGGCAGACATTTCAGAGCCATTTTGGAACCCTGAAGTGAGGCCAGTCACATGAGATCCCCAAAGCTGGTGGTTTGGTCAGGACTCAGTCCAGAATTGGATCATCTGCTACCAGAATCCTTTATGTAAACAAGGGTAGTGTGGATAAACATGACAAATTCAGTCCTACAGATTCACAGAACACTTTCCTTGCAACCGCTGACCATAAGGAAACTAGACATGGGTGGCATGTCTTGAGCAGAGCACATCAAGCAAGGCTTAATCAGAACAATTTACTTTGCTGACAGCATAATTTTCTAGTATCATGGACACTGATCCAGTGAGATTCAAAACCAAGCAGAAATCTACAGATTTGCTTTCTTTGGGGTTCCTATTCCTCTTTATTATTTGCTTCATAGAGCAAACAAACAAACAAACAAAAACATTATTCACTTGTGTAACATCAGTTTATTTACACAGTACAATTGCACTTTTGTCACTCAGTTGCGGTGCACTGCCTGCACACCTTCCCACTTTTGTTGTGGTGAGATCACATTTTTCCTATACTCAAAATACAACAAGGATGCTGAAAACTTTGAAACAAAAATTATTAGCAAGTGAACTCACATACTTGATTACATGCGAGGGGAGCTCCTGATAAGATCATCTCAATCTCAATATTCCCTGAAGAAGGTCATCTTGAGCACTGTACTATGTCAAACAACTTTGCCCTCACACAGTAGCTTATACTACTATAGGGCCAGATTGTTGCAGTTTGCAGCTGCTTCTGCTCATTCAGACAACTCAATCATGTCATTTGCTGGAGAAGAGGCAGTATCTCCTGGAGTCCGGGTCTGGGCATTAGGTTGAACAACCTGCATCGCACAGAATCACTTATAGGTTATCTCCTCTTTGAGCCTGCACAGATGGATAGATTGCATTGCCTGTTTTCTGTGTTTACACAGTCAGTGGCATTTGTTCAAGAAGTGACCACAAAAACTGATTGTGAGATTATCTGGATTCCCAGGCAGACACCAAAACACTTACGGACACCTATACAGAAAATTACAACTTTTTAAAAAATCTCAAATATAGTTTTTCTTTTTGTAATGTACCTTTTAGAAATGGGAGTCAGCAGTGGCTGACAGATGGCTGGTAATGGTTACCTGCAAGAAAGCAGTTTCATTGTGCAATGTAACTATGCACACTGGGTTATCTGAATTTGCTCAGATGCATCTATACAGTTTACCAAAGAATCTGCACCCTACTTGCAATCAGTGAGCAAGAAGGCAGCTGAAAAGGTAGGTGTCTGAGCCAAATGAGGGAAATTGTGAGGAGAGAGAAAAAGCATTCATTGTGATTGTACATGCCATGTTCAAAGCCATGGATGAATATCATGGACACCTAATAGAAATCTACTGATATTAAGAGCTATGCAACATCCTGGTCCCTTTGCTTCCATAGTTATTGAATATTTAAAGCCATCCATTGCTTCTATGGCCCCTGCCCCCACCCCTACCCAATGCAGTTTCAATGCTGGAGTTCTGGTCTGTAATACTTTATGTGATATTTTGGTAACAAAGAGCAACACTGAAGAAATGTGCATGCACAGGAAAGCTTATACCCAGAATTAAACTTTGTTGGCCTTAAAGGTGCCACTGGACTCAAACTTTGTCCTATTTCTTCAGACCAACACAGCTACCCAACTGAATCTAAGAGCAACACTGTTACTCTTACCTCACTGCCTCACTGAATATTGTGAAACTTCAGTTTTAAATATTTTAACTTACTTTTTAGAGCCTGTATGTTCTTTTAGTCCTGGGCTGATGGTGCATTCAACTAGGACCTTCATGTGTGGATATCTGGATCAGGGCTCCTAGGAATATTATGCAAAGGATAAAATGTAGCACTGCTATTGCCCAGTGGTGAATGCATAAGGAAGGATACTGGATCATGCATGAAGTTCCTAAACAAACTTGCTGTAGCATTCTTATGCAATGATGCATAAGCAGAAAAAAATGTACTCTTAATCCTCTGCACATCAGATTCCTGTGAGCAATTGTATTATTAATTGCATTTCTTGTCTACCTCTCTCTAAAACATAAACACTGTGTTTGATACAAATAGATTATGGAATTACACAATCATTATATGTTTGGAAAGCAGATACCTTAAGTGCTTGGTGATTGCTCATCTGCAACCTTCCATAGAAGCTGATACAGCAATTTTCTTGAACAGTGTACTCACAGCTGCAGTTCAGAAAGGGTTCCTGTGCAATGCGAGCCCCAACCCATGCCGAGCCTGCACTGGCGGGAGGGGGCTGATTTGCCTCCTTGTGAGGCAGGGAAAGAAGGGCACTGGCACTGCGAGAAGTGCAACACCAGGCAGGGGGCGGAGCCAGCCTATTTAGGCTCGGCTCCCACCCTCTGCCTCAGCAGTTTTTTGACATGCTCGGACTGAGAAACAGTTCCGAGTACGACACTGTAGGGATGGAGCCTTTTCTGTCACTCTTTGAAGCCTGGGAGGCTTCTGACAGCGGCGGAACTGCTGGCACAGTTTTTAGCGCGGTGACGGTGAGGGACCGGGCCTGATTGTCTGGCTGCAGCTTTGGGGCGGCTCTCTGTTGCCAGTCACAGCTGTATCGGGGGCCGTGCCAGCAATTTGATTTTGGTGCCGCGCTGCATCAGGTGGCTGCAGGGGGCCTTCTCTGGTTCGGGCTGCATTGCACCTGCGTTGTGGCTCGTTTGCGTGCCGGCGGCACATTTTGGCGGTAGCAGAAGAAGAGAAGAGATTGGATTTATACCCCGCCTTTCACTACCCAAAGGTGTCTCAGAGCAGCTTACAAACTCCTTTCCCTTCCCCTTCCCACAACAGACACCATGTGAGGTAGGTGGGGCTCAGAGAACAGCTCTTATCAGAACTATGGTTCGCCCAAGGTCATCCAGCCAGGTGCAAGTGGAGGAGTGGGGAATCAAACCCGGTTCTCCCAGACCCAGATTAGAGTCCGCACACATAACCACTACACCAAACTGGTGCCTGTTCCCACCACCAGGACTCCTTGTGGTGGTGGTAGTGCAGCCCAGGTGGCAGCATGTGCCCTGAGGCAGCTGCAGTGCCTTCAATGCATTTCAAGGTGACAGCGGTGCTCCTGGCTGTTGCTGAGCTGTGGTGTTGACCAGCGGGCCCCACCGGTTGCTTGGCCCCTTTGGCGGCCTTTCTTGTATTGGGGGGTTATAGGGCCCCAGCTGACTGGGAGTTAGGCCCAGGAGCAGGGGGGTTGGCAGGTTAGTGAGGGAATTTAGGCCAAAGCATCATGGCAATAAGGGGCGTCAGCAGGGTAAGGCTGCTTCACCCCCCGTCCCTCCCTTCCTCCCCGCCAGACTTGAAGGCCTGCTTGTTGGCTGGGCGGGTTTTTCCTTGCTTTTAGCCCCCTCCCCTCCCCTCTATATCTGCATTTGGGTGGCTGATAAGTATCTCCCCTCCTGTTCAATGGGGGGGAGGGTTTCCAGTTATTAGGCCAGAGCTCGTAGGCCTTCCTTGCAACCTGCCTCTCCAGTGGCAGCCATTTTGTGGTGGAGCCAAGTGGTGAGCCATTTTGTTGTTCAGAGCCAATTTTGTGAGTGGCGGCCATAAGACTGGCTCACACAGAAGATTTCTACATTTGCAACAGTCCTTGTGCAAGTGGAATGTCCTAAAATCAGTCCTTTCTGTTTGCTTGTACTAAGCGAAAGTGATTATGTCTCTACTATCTTTTCCAAATGTGCAAGAACTTCTTCTAATGCAATCTCTAAAATTAATTCAATACAGTCATGTGAACCCTCTGTACACTTGTTTGCTCAAAGAGACCATTGTTATTTAATTTACATTTATATTGAACCACTATAAGTTGCCTCAGCCTTTGTGGCATCACGTCGTGGCACTACACTTTCCTATCCTGCTCAGGCATCACTGGATGCCAGCATAAATACATTTCAGGTGGGTAGCCATGTCAGCCTGTAGTGTCAGAACAAAACTTGCATCCAGTAGCACCTTAGGGTACAACACAACTTTCAATGGAATAAGCTAAGTATTCTTGGTCAGGAGACTGGCAGTAGGGTAAGGCTGCCTCGCTCATTCCGTGTTATATGGTGGGCAGCTAGGCCCGTATTTTCTAAAGACCAGTGTGGTGTAGTTGTTAAGCATATAGTCTCTAATTTGGGAGAACCAGGATTGGTTCCCTGCTCCTCCACTTGCAGCTGCTGGATGATTGTGGGCAAGCCATAGTTCTGTCAGAGCTGTTCTTTAAAGAGCAGTTCGCGAAAGACCTCTCTCAGCCCCACCTACATTGTGGGGTGTCTGTTATGGGGAGGGGAAGGGAAAGGTGTTTGTGGTCCACTTTGAGGCTCTGAGTGAGGGACAAGGTATAAATCCTATCTTCTTCTTCCTTCCTTCCTCCATCCGCTGTTGCTGGCATGGTTTTTAATGTAGGATTTATTAGAGTACTAATCTCTGCAACAACTGCCTTGAGGGCTTTTTGGTAAGAGATCAGTGTTCCCTCTAAGCTGAGTTGGTGTGGGCTAGCTCACAATTTTTTGGCCTCTGGCTCACACATTTTTGTTTTGGCTCAGGCTGGATGGCTCCAGAGCAAACTGGTTTATATAGTAGTCAAATCACTTGATCACAATTTAGTGCCAGTGACTCTCAAGGTAGAATTTTGTTCACAAGACTCCACAGCTTGGAGGGAATATTGGAAGAGATGTGTCTTAGTGACAGACCATCTGCTTCGCGTGCATATGGTCCCGGGTTCCATCTCGGCATCTTTAGTTGAAGGATTTGGAGATGGGTGATGTGACAGACCTCTGCCTAAGACCTGGAGAGCCTTTGCCGGTCTGAGTAGGCAATACTAATTTTGTTAAGCTTTAAATCATACAGCGCTAATGAAGGGGCTATTCCTTATGAAGAATAACAATGTTTACCTGCTTATTGCAGCAGGGCTTATTTATATTTGAGACTGTAGACAAGGGTTTCTATTCAGAATAGCATATTTACATGGTTTTATTCTGAGAAAGACAGGATAAATTGGCAATCTTCCAATTACAATATTTGGCCCTAATGCATATAGGGAGTGAAATCAAGTGTAATCTGAACAGAAAACAGCTGAACTTTTAAGGGTTTCCTTCTGCAAAGGAATCCTTGTCAGCAACATGTGAATTTGACAGCGTGAATGCACTCTGAGTTGGTGAATTGACTTAGTCTTTGTCATCTGTTAGGACTAGCAGTAAAGCCCGTTGTGGAAATAAATACAACGGGATCTAGAAAGAGGCTCTGGGGGAGTGCTCTGGCTTTGGGCAAACAGTGTCATTTTGCTGTGGTGACCTCAGCAGGGTATAATGACAGAGTCCACTGTTTTCTCCAGAGGAACTGATCTCTGGTCCCTGAAGAGCAGTTGTAATTTTGAGTGATCTGTAGCCCTCACCTGGAAATTGGCAACAATTGTTACCCAGGACGAAATGGCTGGTTTGGAGGGTGGAGTCTATGGCATTCTACCTGTCTGAGGTCCCAGCCCTCCGCAAACCCCACCCTCTCCAGGCTCCACCCCTCAAATCCCCAGGAATTTGCCAGCCTGGAGTTGGCAACCCCATCTCCTTCGCAGCTAACCATCAACCTACCATTATCTGCCCCTTTGACTTCAGCTGACTTCCGCCCTCCCTTCTGCAGAGCAATTGTAATTTTGAGTGGTCTCCAGCCCTCACCTGGAGATTGGCAACAATGGTTCCCCATGAGGGACTGAGTGGTTTGGAGGGTGGAGTCTATGGCATTGTACCTGTCTGAGGTCCCACCCCTCCTCAAACCTCACCCTCTTCAGGCTCCATCCCTCAAATCTCCAGGAATTTCCCATCGGGAGTTGGCAACCCTATCAGGATTGGCCCCAATATGTTTTCTCCCAAAGGCCAAAGTAGGTGACTGGACCAAACTAAGTTGCCTACCATCAGGCACTGAGGGGAAAGTAGGGTTGCCAGCTATAAGGAGGGAAATACCTGGAGTGTTGGGGGGTAGATTCTGTAGAGGGCAGCATTGGGGGGGGGGCGGAAGGACTCAGCAGGTATAATGTCATAGGGTCTACCCTCCAAAGCAGCCATTTTCTCCAGGGGAAACTGATCTCTGTCATCTGGAGATCAATTGTAGCAGTGGGAGATCTCCAGGTCCCACCTGGAGATTGGCAACCCTAGGGGAAAGTCAGCTGCACAGCAGGGGGTTGAAGAGAATGGTTTGATGGGTGCTGGGCCAAGATTGGCAACAATAGTTCCCCAGGAGCAAATAGCTGGGTTGGAGGGTGGAGTCTATGGCACTGTAACCTGTCTGATGTCCCCCTCTCCGGCCTCCACTCCTCAAATCTCCAGGATTTTCCATACCTAAAGCTGGCAACTTTATCTCCTCCCCTCTCAGTAGCCTCTTATTTTGCCTTAAATTGGTTTTGATGCCAGCAGAGTGAGAAAATGCCAGAGGCTCTGGGTGGGTGCCTCATCGTAAATGCACCAAACAATTCCTAAAGATTTGCCAAAACACTACTCTGTCGACAAATTGCAGCACTTTGAATTAGCACCAGAGCTTTAAGAGCTCTCCAGCTGTCACCTGGAGACTGGCAACAGCTTGTTTGGAGGGTGGGGAGTATGGCATTGTATCTGTCTGAGGTCCTCCTCTTTCTCTTCCTCCTCCTCCTCCTCAGACCCCACCCTCAGCAGGCTTCATTCGTATGAGGTGTGGAATGGAGTGAAGTCCAATCAGCTTCCATATGCAAAAGACCTTGAAGGTTCCATATGCAACTGACATTCCAACTGCCTTGCGGGGAGGGGGGTGAGTTTGAGGTGTGGAATGCAGTGAAGTCCAATCAGCTTCCATATGCAAAAGACCTTGAAACGCTGGGCGGGACTGCACAAAGCAGCCAGTCAATCCAGCCAGCGTCTTCTGACTGACAGTTCAAGCGTCCATACACTAAAGGGGCCAAATTTAGAATGTTCATATAGAATGTTCTTACTCAATTATATATAAGGAGAGATTCGAAAATATCCATTGCAATACGTCATTTATACCTTCTGTTTTCTGTTTTAGCAGGAATACAGTGTGACTTCCAACCTGATGCTGTGATCTGGGAAGCTGACAGCCGGCATGTCGTTACATGTCATTGGTTGGTCCTAATGAGCATTCTTTACAGTTTTAATAGTGCATTTGTCTTTAAGGAGAGGTCCAGTGAGGCCTGCAAGAGTGGTGTTGGTCATGGCAGACTGTGGACGGTGCCGGCTGGGATACAGTGGCACTGCCACAGCAACAGAAATGAGGCAGGTGGTTTCCAGGGAGGTTCCGTGGGGTCTGTTCCACTTACTCACATGGCCAGTAAGGAAACTACTTTCAGGCCTGGCAGCCCAGGCTTACTCATATGTATATGTGAATGGGTTCCACTGAACCCAGGTTGGCATTACGGTGACTGAGCATACCGCCTGCATACACACCTGTTTGTATGAAGGAGCCAGTGCGCATTTATTGTGTGCTTGTCCTAGGTCTTTAGGACTGGAACCCAGTTTCTATAAGTAATGATAGGTACTGTGCACTCTTTGGGGTAAGGTGTTATTATACACGTTTTTTAAGTGACACCACATTGTAGATTGGCAATATCCCATTTTGAAAGCCAATTTTTTTTTCTATGATGGGTCTTAGTGGTTATTAGAACTTGAGAAAATTAAACACCACAAAGTATTACAAATGCCACATTGGACAGTCACTTGATTTTTAAAATAATGGACGCCTCCCTATTCAGGTCTGCTTGCAGGCAGGAAAGTTCTTAATGAACTCCAAGGCACTGAGAGAGTGTTCCAGGTTTCCTATGGGTGTTGTTTCCACAGTTTGCCAATCCAGTGGATCTGGAATTGAATCAGAGATGCTCTCTAATGGTATAGACCGGCGGTTGGCAACCCGCGGCTCCGGGAGGTGACTGTGACACCCATTAAATGAGATTTTAGCAATACAAACACTTTTTTTTTTGCAATGTACCTTTTTTTATTCGTTATTTAGGGGCACTTCCTGGTAATGGACTTCGGCGGTTACGTCATTCGGCGATTCGCAAGGGCTGCTGGGATAGCAGCTTCATGTATCCCAGCAGCCCTTGCGAGTCGCCGAATGACGAAATCTCGCAGCTGCGCTTTGGGATGTCTGCGCGCCGCTCTGCCTCCGCCCCGCCTCCTCTCAGTGAGCTTTACGGGATGTAATGCTTTTAGTCCGATAGGAGGCGGGGCGGAGGCGGAGCGCAGACATCCCAAAGCGCGCGGGAGTGAAGAACATACACAACTGCGCTGGAGTGAAGAACACACACACACACACAAAAAGGTAACTTGTTAATTTATTTCTATAAAGGAGGAGTAATTCAGAGGGGGTCAAACAAAGAAATAATTTAAAAAGTGACAAAAAAGTTCTTTTATAACGACGAGGATGACATTATTAATTATTATTTTCATCAGGCACTGATTATGATTTATGGTGCACTGGGGCCCTGAATAATTTTCTATGGCACTTTGGGGCAGTAATTAGTTTTGTATGGCACATTGGGGGCATTTTTATGCAGTGTTATATTTGTTTTAAATATCGCAATGGTTTTACGGCTCCCAGGTTTTTTTTCCGTCGGAAACGGGTCCAAGTGGTTCTTTATGTCTTAAAGGTTGCAGACCCCTGGTATAGACCTTAGACAATGATCATTCTAAGCAATTTCCTATCTTTCAGGGCACAGGATTGCCAAACAATCCAATGAATTAAGTCTGGTCTGCTTAATGGGGACTTAATGTGTGAAAATCTGCAGCTGCAGTTTTTCATGGCATGGAGGTAAATAATGTCACCAGATAATTAACATCCCTTTAAAGGGAGTGGGCTTCCTTTGCTACCCAGGAACATCAATAAGTTATTTCACTTGATCAGTGCAAACATAAGCCCTATTAGTATTGGGCAGTGTCTTGCAAATCACAATGACTGTGCAAAAGCAAACATCGCTGGGTAAATGTAGTGGAATTTCTAAAGCATTCTAAAAAGGTCTTGGGAAATGGGAGCTCTAGAGGACCAGAGGCAACCCATTTCCCTGGCATGTAAAAGGGTCATTTTGCGACCTGGGGTGTCACTGCACTTCAAGTTAGGATGAAAGTTACTGCTTTAGGCATGTGGATGGAACTCCACTGACCAGGCACCTGTTTGCGGCAGTTAGCGTCTGGACTTTGGGCAAGTTGGGCCTTTCCAGGGGTGAACTTTGGAACTCACTCCTCTCAGTTCAGCGCCACTTCCACTGCAGCTGCTCTCAGCTACGCGTTCCGTTGCCATGTGGTAGTGTCAGTAGGACCTTGTTCAGGTCAGGACCTTTCTTCAGTCACTGCACTTCTTTTTGGGGGGTGGCGCTGTGGATCAGTGAGCTGTGGCGGGCTTTTGCCTAGTGTTCAAATAATGAGATTGCAAAGTTTTAAGTTATTAATGAGGTTTTTCCTTCAGGTGCTGCTGGCTGCAGGGCGAGATGAAAAATCAACATCTGTGGCCACAGCATGGTCTTCTGGGACACCCACTGGGCCAAGAGGACTCCCTAGCCAGGAAGGCCCTTGTGTTACAAACTAAGGCACACCTTGTGATGATAAGAGCAAGACGGCCAAGAGTGTGGATAGTCTGGCTGGCTATTCTGCTTCACCATGAAGGACAAGGCCCTTGTGTTAAAGCTGAGGCTGGCCTTGTGATGATAAGAGCAAGGTGGCCCAGAGTGCAGAAAGGCTGGTGGCTATTCTGCCTCACCATGAAGGGCAAAACCCTGGTATTACAAGCGGACCGGTTGCCTGGGGTGCAGCCTCACCATGATGGGCGTGGTGACTCGGAGTGCAGATGGTCTGGTGGCTATTCTGCCTCACCATGAAGGGCAAGGTTTGGTGTCAAGCGGACCGGTTGCCTGGGGTGCAGCCTCACCGTGATGGGCAAGGTGGTCCTGAGTGCAGATGGTCTGGTGGCTATTCTGCCTCACCATGAAGGGCAAGGCCCTGGTGTCAAGCAGACCAGTTTTCTGGGGTGCAGCCTCACCATGTTGGGCAAGGTGGCCCGGAGTGTAGATGGTCTCGTGGCTATTCTGCGTCATCATGAAGGGCAAGGCCCTGGTGTCAAGCAGACCAGTTTTCTGGGGTGCAGCCTCACCGTGATGGGCAAGGTGGTCCTGAGTGCAGATGGTCTGGTGGCTATTCTGCCCTGCCAGGTTGGCGCAATTTTGGGGACCCTGCTAGGCGTAAAGACAGCCGGTTGCCTGGGGTGCAGCTGGTCTTGTCTGCAGTTTGGCTGTGCCAGGTGTGGCATAGCCTAGGGGTTCCTAGGTGCTTCGGCTGGGCAAGACAAAACGCCAATCGGCAGTTTAGAAATGCCATGGAAGGCGGCTTGGGCCTTTCTTGTTGGCACCCTGATATATGGGTCGAGTTAACAGACCTGTATGGGGGGCGGGGGGCGCCTCTTTAACAAGGGCAATGGTATATTTCTTGCAGATTTGAGGCGAGGGGTGCTGTTGGCGCTGGATCGCTTGGTGGGGGTGAAGGCCTAAGCAGAGGCTAGGCCTTTGCTATGGTGGGGTAGCGCGCTCAGGAAGTTGAAAATGTTGAGTACCTGGGCATTGTTATAAAGGAATTAAAGGGTCCTCCAAGAATGGCTTTCAGGCCTTTGCAGCTCAAGGCCGGGAAGGGGTGATAAGAACATAAGAGACGCCAATGTTGGATCAGGTCAAAGGCCCATCCAGTCCAACACTCTGTATCACACAGTGGCCAGAAATACCAGGTGCCATCAGGAGATCCACCAGTGGGGCCAGGACATTAGAAGCCCTCCCACTGTTGACCCCCCCCCCAAGCACCAAGAAGACAGAGCATCTATACCTTGTGGCTAATAGCCACTGATGGACCTCTGCTCCATATGCTTATCTAATTCCCTTTTGAAGCCGTCCATGCTTGTAGCCACCACCACCTCCTGTGGCAGTGAATTCCATGTGTTAATCACTCTTTGGGTGAAGAAGTACTTCCTTTTATCCGTTCTAACCTGACCGCTCAGCAATTTCATTGAGTGCCCACGAGTTCTTGTATTGTGAGAAAGGGAGAAAAGTACCTCTTTCTCTACCTGCTCTATCCCATGCATAATCTTTAAACCTCAATCATGTCTCCCCTCAGTCATCGTTTCTCCAAGCTGAAGAGCCCTAAGCGCTTTAACCTTTCCTCATAGGGAAAGTGTTCCAACCCTTTTATCATTCAAGTTGCCCTTTTCTGCAACTCAGAACAATCTGGCCTGGCCTATTTTAGCAGACCTTGCAGCTTCTGGGGTGGTGGGCCAGGAGGTTCTCCTAAATATGCCAAGCCGCTGGTCGAGAGCTACATTGGGTGGCTTGAGATTGGGAAAGGTGCATCACCCAGAAGGAGATGAAGGTGGTCATGAGTTTGACACCGGTCATATTCCTCAGTACATTCTAGCAGCTCCTCACCAGTTGTTTGATTCTAAATCATTAATAAAGTGGCCCTTGTTAAATCCATATTGGTGTCCGTCTCTTCATTCCGATTTTGGTAACAAAATCTAATCCAAAATTTAATACAAACCTAGCATCCAATTCTTGCTACTTTCTGCTTTTTAAAGTAGAGAACAATTGGGTACCTGTGTGAAAACTTTTAATGAGATTCTTGTCAAGGATATTTTCCCCCTTTTAAGATAAAACTACTACACATTTTAGCCTAGACCATTCCTAAAAATGTCTATGTTGTTCTGTGTGACAAAATAATCCAGCTTTACTGCAATTTACCTGCAAGATGTGCCTCAAAAGAGACTATGACATAAAGAAATGTTTTAGAGAGATGAGTCTTCTGTTTTGCTATACATGGTGATCATTGCCAGGAATCCTGGGGATGCACGTGAATATTTACTCACAAATACACTTCTGGGTTTTCAGGGCAAGCAACCTTTGGTTTTTGCTCGAATGGGTGCAAACTTGGGCAATAACTCAGGATTTGTAGAAGGAGGAGACAATTTTTGAGTTATAAGCTTTAGTGAACATATACAAATAGAAGAAAAATCAAGGGGACATATGTAGATTGGAAAGCAATATAAAGTACTAAATTTGGAGACTACTGAGCTACAAGTAACTACATGGACTATAGTTGCAGAGAGTAGCTATGTTGGTCTGCAAAAGACCTCCATTCTCAGGGATCTCCATTCCTGCTTGTATCTGACGAAGGGGACTTTGACTCTCAAAAACTTATATCCCAAAATGTTGTTGGTTCTAAGTGGTACTACTGCACTCAAATCTAGCTTGTGTAGAGTCACACAAGCATTTGGGTAATAAGAACAACAAGCATATCAGATAATCCCCAGTGGAAGCCTTCCAGTTATGTTAGATGTGCCCTCAGGCTAGCTGAAAACAGAACCCACACTCAGTGTAAGTAAAAGTATACAGTGTACACGGAGATGCCAAGCCCCAGACCCCATTGCTTCCACTGCTGATAAGTGAAGGAGCAGGAACCGGGGGGGGGGGGCACAGGCATCTCTGTATAGTAACCATAGATGGGCCTATACACCCAGGTCAATGTGCTTGGTTGTTTGATACTCTACTTTGCATTTTTCCCCATTTATCAAAATCATCTTAAAATAGAATGACCAAATGCAAGAAGAAGAAGAAGAGGAGGAGGAGGAGGATATTGGATTTGTACCCCACCCTTCACTACCTGAAGGAGTCTCAGAGTGGTTTACAATCCCCTTTCCTTCCCCTCCCCACAAAAGATACCCTGTGAGGTAGGTGGGGCTGAGAGAGCTCTCCTGAGAACTGTCCTTGAGAGAACAGCTCTGAAAGAACTTATGACTGACTCAAGGTCACACCAGCAGCTGCACGTGAAGGACTGGGGAATCAAACCCAGTTCTCCCAGATTAGAGTCCGCACTCTTAACCACTACACCAAACTGGCTCTGTCTGAGGCCACAGCGGTAATCAGAAATAACAGTACAATTTTATACGAGAGTATTTAAAGTCATATTATATGATTCTAGGGTAATATTACATCTGTGCTATTTCTTCTCCTACATCTGCAATTTTTCTGAATATTACAGTCAGGAAATTTTTTAAAAAAACCCTAAGAGGTACTTGCCTTGAAACTTTCCAAATCATGGAAGAAATTGGAGCATTTTAGCCAGCTTTTAATATTTCCTTTTCCTTTCTTAGATGATGGAAGATACGGTGTGAAATAAGATACGATGGTTTTGTTCGGTTTTCATCATTTTCAGTCTTTCTTTATAGGTTATTTGAGAAATTGTGCTATTAGTGATTATATAAAACATAGGAACAGAAAACTCTTATTGTAACTAGCTTAGTAGTCATATGGATTGCTGTAACTGAGTAAAAACAGCACTATTGGGGGGGGGCGATGCAAAAGTACACACAGAGCCAACCAGCTGCTATGCCAGCATCTCTCTAAGATAAACTGGTGTGTCTCAGTGATATGCTGATGTACTTCTTTGCTGCTGCTGCTGCTGCACTGCTCTGAAGGTAGAAAAGCACCTCCTCCTATTCCATGTCTTCTGGGTTCCAAGGGTCTGGAAAGTGGTTCCATAGCCAGTTACAGGGTTGCCAACTCTGGGTTGGGAAATACCTGTGCCAGCACAACAACCTTGTGGACCCCTGCTGCAGCACCACCAGAACAACTGTCTTCACTGGTGGGGGAAAAGGCAAACCCAGGGATGTGGCAGGAGTTGGCTCTCTAAGCTGCCCCTGCCTGGTTACCCACCCACCCAAACTGGCATAATGTTACTACACAAAAGACATTAGCATTTTGTAGCACTAATGACGATAACTGTGTTTACTTCCCACTGAAATTATTGCTAACTAGGAATAAGGCCTGTTGTGGAAATAAATACAATGACCTCTGGAAAGAGGCTCTGGGAGAGTGCCAAGGCCTTGGGCACTCAGCATCAATGTGCTGTGGCAACCTCAGCAGGGTATAATGACACAGAGTCCACCATTTTCTCCAGAGGAACTGATCTCTGCTACCTGAAGAGCAGTTGTCATTTTCAGTGATCTCCAGCCCTCACCTGGAGATTGGCAACGATTGTTACCCAGGAAGAAATGGCTGGTTTGTAGGGTGGCGTATATGGCATTGTACCTGTCTGAGGTCCCATCCCTCCTCAAACCTCACCCTCTCCAGGCTCCACCCCTCAAATCTGCATGAATTTCCCAACCTGGAGTTGGACACCCTATCACCTTCCCAGCCAAGCATCAACCTGACATTATCTGCCCCTCTGATGTCAGCTTTCCATCTCCTCCCTCCTAGAGATCAGTTGTAATTCTGAGTGATTTCCACCTCTCTCCTGAGATTGGCAACAGTGTTTCCCCAGAAGGGAATGGCTGGTTGGGAGGGTGGAGTCTATGGCATTGTAGCTGTCTGAGGTCCCACCCCTCCTCAAACCTCACCCTCTCCAGATTCCACCCCTCAAACCTCCAGGAAATTCCCACCTGGAGTTGGCAATCCTATCTCCTTCCCCAAGAATCTAGAAAACAGTTCTATAGCCAGTTACAGGGTTGCCAACTCTGGGTTGGGATATACCTGCAGATTTGAAGGGTAGAGCCTGGAGAGGGGAGGGTTTGGGGTGGGGAGGGACCTCAGCAGGGTATAATGCCATAGTCTCCAGAAGAACTGATCTTGGTCATCTAAACATCAGTTGTAATAGCTGGAGAACTCCAGGTGCCACCTGGAGGTTGGCTTATGTTACTGGATCTAGCAGACCCTGCTTTGAAGGTAGAAAAGCACCTCCTCCTATGCCATGTCTTCTGGGTTCCAAGGGTCTGGAAAGTGGTTCCATAGCCAGTTACAGGGTTGCCAACTCTGGGTTGGGAAATACCTGTAGATTTGAGGGGTAGAGCCTGGGGAGGGCAGGGTTTGGGGTGCGGAGGGACTTCAGCAGGGTATAATGTCGTAGAGTCCACTGCCCAAAGCAGCCATTGTGATAGCTGGGAAATTTTCTATACGGGAAATGATGTGCTATGGCTGGGAAACATGGTGATTTCTGGGAGATCTCCAGGCCTCACAGGGAGATTGGCAAATGCAGTGACCATTTAAGGGAAGATTGGGATTTGTATTTTGGCAACTCCAGTGACAGTTTAAGGGAAGATCGGGATATGTATTTTACCTTAGGACACATTCAGTGACTCCCAACAGCAACAGTTAGAGGCAAAGGCCAATCAGGCCGCATATGCAAATGACCTCTGTGTTCTGACTGGCTATTGGAGGGAGAGGAACAGCAAACTGTTTAGAATATTGGAAGTGAGACTCAGGCAACACAGCCAGTGGATAGGGACAACTTCTGAGTGACAGATCAGAGAGCCAACTGATTTGGGAGTGTGTAGAAGTCCATGACCAAACAGAATTATTATATAGAGAGATATTTATGAAATAATTAGGGATTTTCCCCAAATTAGCTATTTTTGTGTGAGTGAGAATAAGGTATTATCCCAGAATAGGCTACCATTACTCTGGTATAATCTACCGCTTGGGAAGATGGGCTCTGACATGTTCATAAAGTTTACTGACTTCCCCAGGCCTTCAGTACCTCTTGTTCAGCAAGCACGAACAGAGTATGAGGACAAGTGCCCCAATGACACACTAGGCCCATACTGGGCCAGTGCAGTGGTATGCTTATCTGTGTTGGCCTGTTAACATGTATGGATATTCTCAAATAACAAAAACCAAAATGCCTTCTAGCAGGGGAATGCCTTCTATCAGATATCTTGCATAGAAAAGTATTTTCAAATGAACAGCAGTTCAACACCTAAGACATAATCCTACTCTTTCCACTATTGAAAATATGATCTGGAGGCTCCTGCTCTGCTGGGCAGAAAACAGTGTTGCAGCACAACAACTGGTGGTCTTTTGTTCTTCCATGTGGACATCCAGCACCCAGGCCCACCATACACAGACTACTCCTACCAGAAGAAGTCAAACCTACATTTAGCCATAGATGCTTGGTGGGAGGGGGAGAACACAGACTAACAAGCAGAGAGGGGTGGAGGAGGTACAGGGTTGCCAGGTCTACTTACCTGGCTGGTAGCCTGGGTCTGCTGTCTCAATCTGCACATGCCATTCAGCAATAGCACTCACATATGATGAATAATGCACTTTCAATCCCGTTTCAGTGCCCTTTGATGATCACTTGCAAGCATAGGCGTAATCTTCGTGGGGGCGGCGGGGCTTCAGCCCCCGCCGAAATTTTCAGGAAGCTGCTCAGCCTCCCCCGGGAGCCACCCTTGCTCCTAGCAAAGCAATGCCTCTTGCCCAGCCCCAGCCCCCCCCGGGAAATTGGAAAGTCTACACCCTTGCTTGCAAGTGGAGCTTCTTGTTTTACTCAGTAAAATTCGATTGCAAAGTGCATTGAAAGTAGACTGAAAGTGCACTATTTGGTGTGTGTGAAAGCACCCCATGTATGTCATTCTTGATGTATTTAAGTTAATTGATATGTACTTTTCCATTAAAAAGAATCAATGCTTCGTTAAAATTCAGAACGCAGTAACGAACAGTCCCATGCAAAAGTTTAAAAATGTGAAACTATGTTGTTGTTAAAAAGTCTTGCAAAGTTCTCAACAACGTCTTTCACTAGTGCTGGAGGGCCTGCATGAAGGAGAGCACATGTAGAGACAGGGAAGAGAGTTCCTAAGGGACAGAGGGGGGCTGCCAATAAGGCTTTTGTATGGGTTCTGACCAGATGGGCACAACCCTTTCTATTTTCTCCTTCTCAGCCAACTTCTGCGCAGAGGCCAGTTAACTACAAATCCCAGCAAGACTTTAGTTGTGATGTTGCAAGCAGGGTTGCCAGGTCCTTCCTCGTCGCTGGCACATCATCACGTTGGGGACCAGTGCCCCACACACTTGAACTCCAAGTGGCAAATTCACCACTGGAGTTCAGGTCGTTCCCCCCGCCCCCGCTTCTTGCAAACAGCATTTAAAGGGACCCTTTGAATGCTGTCTGCAAGAAGCGAGAGCTGCGTGCACCTGGAATTTGACACTTGCAGTTCAGGCATGCAGCTGAGGGCTGCACCCCCTCTCCTGCAAGATTTAAAGGGCCCTCCAGCCAACCCCATATCCAGAAAATGTGGCTTCGGTGGACTGTGAAATTGGGGGGGGGGGTGTCATGGGCCCTAGGAAAAGAAAGCTCAGAGGGCATTTAATTGCCTTCAGCTATGAGCCTGACCCAGATACGCACTCAGTGTTCCATACAGTGGCTAATCTCTGCCCTCCCCTGCCTCTTTAAACTTTTCACACAGCCTCTTAGGATAGGGATGCCAATTCCTCCGGCTACCGGCAGGGGATGGGGGGTAGGTTGGTCAGGTCCAGGTTGGGAAACTCCTAGAAGTTTGGGGGTGGAGCCTAGGGAGGACAGGCAACTCAGTAGGGTGCAATGCCACACAGTCCACCCTCCAAAGCATCCATTTTTTCCAGGGGAACTGATCTCTGCAGTATGGAGATGGGCTGTAATTCCAGGGGATCCCCAGCTCTCACCTAGAGTTTGGCATCCCTATCTCAGGATATTAAGTTCTTAGGGGCTAGACAACCTGAGATGTCACACAGTTTTTGTTATGATATTACTGTTTCTTTTTGTGGTGGTGAGCCCCCCTTTTTACTTTTCTACTATCCTGAGAGTTGTACTGGTGCTCCCCTATGGGGGTGTTTTGATCCGTATGCTGGTACCATTGCTATTAGAAATATAATACAAGATTAAACAAAAAAAGGGAAAATCATGCATAATCACTAGTGCCTGATTTTGACAGGAAACATGAACCTTCAGGCTTATGGGATTGTAAAGGCAAGGTGGAGCAGCTGCCTTGATTTGAACAGCCTGAAGAATGCAGGAGAGCAATCAAAACATACCCTGGAAAAAAAAGCAATCATTTCAGTCTTTAGCTGGCTCCGGAGCCAATAACAAGTTGCACCCTAGAGACCACTAGATGAGATTCTGCAGCATGGAATAGTTATCCACTTAGGAGAAGAGGCATTTAGAAAAGAAAATGTACATGAGGGAAGCAAATTGACACAAGGGCTGGAGACAGCTTTAGGTCCTTTCCGCACTAGACCTTAAATCCTGGTTCAACCCTGTCCCTGAATTTACATTCTACCCAAGGGCGTAGACTTTCCAATTTCCCGGGGGGGGCTGGGGCTGGGCCAGAGGCATTGCTAAGTCATTAAAAGAACTGGGACCCAATTACATCATAGGGAGGAGCTAGTGATATCACAGGCATGGTTACTATCTATGGAGGTGGACCCATGTGGGATTTAGGGATGGACTCCCCAGAAATTTAGGGAGGCCTGGGAACCGCCCTAGCAATGTCCCTGTGGTGGGCTAACCCCAGGAACAGTTGCCTTCTTAGCACACTGCTTAGAAACTTAGAAAGCCCCCCCCACACCCCACACTGGAATAAGAACATAATATCAGGCCATACCACATTGCAATAAAGCCCCTACAACTGTATACAGAAATACTGAGCTTCCCTACCATTTGCCACAACTAGCCCACCACACAACAAGAAGAAGAAGATATTGGATTTATACCCCGCCCTTCACTACCCAAGGGAGTCTCAGAGCAGCTTACAAACTCCTTTCCCTTCCCCTCCCCACAACAGACACCCTGTGAGGTGGGTGGGGCTGAGAGAATTCTGACAGAAACTGCTCTTTTTCAAGAACGGCTGTGCCAGAGCTTGTGACTGACCCAAGGTCACATCAGCAGGTGCAAGTGGAGGAGTGGGGAACCAAACCCGGTTCTCCCAGATTAGACTCCGCACACTTAACCACTACACCAAACCACGACACAACCACGATCAAGACTCCTAAGTGGACCAACAGACAGGCATACACTTGTTTGAGAAACTATTACATTACAACACCTCTGGAACATTACAGATCAGTAGAGGCAGCACTGCACAGTGGTCAGAGTTGCAGATTGATGTGGGGAGACCCAGGTTTGTATTCTCACTCTGCTGGCTGAGTGACCCCGGGCCAAATCTCCCCCTCTCTACCTAACCTACCCCACAGGGTTGTTGTGAGGGTAACACACACACAATTTTTAAAAAGGTGTTCAAAAGTTGGAACTATTGGAAGGGGAAGGACTTGCCTGGGGCACCACTGGATCTAGGGCTGGTCCTGCATACATGCAGCTGGGATGAATCTGAATTAGCGTTACAGAGTGCTCAGGGGTAAAATCTGTAGGGGCTTGCTACATGTCCCCACCCCCTGGCCTCCTCTCAGGGCCGGCCCCAGTTTTTTAGCACACTAGGCTGCAACAAACTTTGCAACAAAATCTGAAACACTATGTACAACAAATACTTTTCAGCAAACTAAATCCTGGCTTGAGTCCAGTGGCACCTTTAAGATCAACAGATGAGCTTTTTTGTGCACAAACACTCTTCTTTAGATACAATGAAATATAGAGAGAGGGTGGGCAGTAACTTCACATACATGTATGTTAAAGAAGCTCATACTAGGGTTGCCAGGTACCTCCCGGCCACTGGCGGGGGATGCCAGATACAGACTGGGAGATGCCAGCGGGCTCTGTTTCAGGCCACCCGCCACAGCCTCCAACCCCTCAAAAAGTTCTCCTCTTCCCAGATCTATCATTGGAAGCATTAAATAAACAGAGAAGCCTTAAACCCATCACAACTAGGCTTGCTAATGCATGCATTCATTACAGATAACAACATAAGAGAAGCCATTGTTGGATCAGGCCAATGGCCCATCCAGTATAAATCAGATGGCTCTTTGATGCCATTGTGCGTAAGGGTTACAGACTGGCTGGGAAGAGCCGGGTTCAAATCTCGGTTTGCTTTCATGAGTGACTTGTGGGGCAGCCCTTCTCTCTCTACCCAACCTACTTCGCAGGAAGGTTGCTGTAAGAAAAACGGGTCCCTCTCAACCATGGACATCACCCTGTGTTCTTTGAAGAAAGTGTGGGATATGAATGAAGGGAATGGATTTATACCCCACCTTCTGAAGTGGGGCTTCACTCCCAAGCAACAGAACAAAGTTTGAGGGAGTCCAGTGGCACCTTGAAGATCCACAGAGGTTAATTCTGGGTATGAGTTTTCGTGTGCAGGCGTACTTCTCCATGCACACAAAAGCTCATACCTTGAATTAAACTTGGTTGGTCTTAAAGGTGCCCCTGGACTCTCAAACTCTGTTCTGTTGCTTCAGACCGACAGGGTTACCCCCACCCCCTAATCTACTCCTAAAAAGACATGCTTCTGGACCAGCTTGACAATGCCAGAAACAACCAATGCTCCCTCTAAGCTGTGGAGTCTTGTGAGCAAAGATTCAACTTTGCGAGCTACCGGCATTAAAGTGGTGACCAAGCCATTTGGCTCCTACATAAATGCGTTCGCTCTGGAGCAGTGTTCCCTCTAAGCTGAGTTAGTGTGATCCAGCTCACAGCTTTTTAGCTGTGACACATTTTTGTCTTAGCTCAGGAAGGAGGGCTCCAGAGCAAACTAATTTATGCAGCAGCCAAATCTCCCGCTCACAACTTTAATGCCAGCAGCTCACAAAGTAGAATTTTTGCTCACAGGGCTCCATAGCTTAGAGGGAGCATTGCTCTGGAGCCATCCTTCCCGAGCTGAGACAAAAAAAGGTGTGAGCCAGAGGCTAAAAAAACTGTGAGCTAGCTCACTGGCTCAGCTTAGAGGGAACACTGGAAGAAACTCAGTGGGGGAGGGGGTTCACACCGAAGCAAAGGTGCACACAGGAGGATTCCAGCCAAAGCCTCCCGCAGAAACGTCTGTGGACTCACTCTCTAATCCCTGAACGCTGACGGAATAACATCGCCTTACCCACCGACAGAGCCGGGCATACAGCAACTCAGGGCGGCTGGCCGGGAGCGCGGAGGAGGCTCCGCACGGGGTGGGGGGGGGGAGCTGCTGTCGAGCACCAGAGCTACGTACAAACACCTCTTTTCAGACCCATCACCAGACTACCCTGACGCGGTTTGTTACCACTGCTGATAACAGGAAGGTCCCTTGACTTGCACGATGCACAGTCCTACGTCTGAGCCGCCCTCTCTGCTTCCGGGTCCTCTTAAAGACACAGACAAACCTTTCGAGGGAGGTGCTTACAAAGCGCTGCAAACAGCTGCCCGCTGGCCTAGGAGCTTCAGCCTCTCACCCTTTCTTTGTGGCTTTAAGGATAAGCTTCACCTGCCGGAGTTCCGCCTGTCTTTTCTTGTCATTGCTGTGTGTCTAGTTTTCAGGAGTCCCCGCGTTTACTGAATCAGGGGTTCGATTTTTCTGACAGGGATTACCAATCGCCCTGTAGGGGGATTTTCTGATTATGACACTCGATTTCTAAAAACGCAGTTTTGAGTAAAGAGATGTTCTTTTCTAAATTGATTTACAGAGGACGGGGGCGGGGGGAGTCGCGGGCTCGCAGAGGGCCGTGAAAAGGGAGGGAGGGAGTCTGCGCTGGGTCCGACGGAGGGCTGGCAAGTGAAGGCATGGGTGGGGTGGGGAAGGAGAGGGAAGAGAGATGCGGGCATGGATCGGGGTGGGGTACTGGCCGGCCAGCGGGCGCCTGGCAGGCGCCGACAACATCAACATGGGGCCTTTGTTTAGGATCTGCCGCTGCCCGGAAGATACATAGGCGCGGGGGAAGGGGGGGAAGGGGCGCGGGGGAAGGGGATACATAGGCGCGGCGGAAGGCAAAAGGGAAGGGGGCGGCGATTTCTAAGCATGAGGGCGGGCGAAGAAGGCCACAGCCACCGCCTTCCGAGCGCCGACAGACACAGCCGGGTGGGAGGGGGGGCAGCTCCTGAGGTGAGTCCGGGGGAGGCTGAGCACCTTCCTGAAATTTTCGGGGGAGGCTGAAGACCCGACGCCCCCCCGAAGATTACGCCTATGATTCTACCCTACACGCAAGTTCACCCCTGTAATTATCTCAGGGTATTTTTACATTCTACACTACACTCAAGTTCACCCCTGTAATTATCTCGGGGTATTTTTACATTCTACACTACACTCAAGTTCACCCCTGTAATTATCTCGGGGTATTTCCCCTCCCACATTACATTGAGGTCACCCCAGTTTCACCCCAAACTCATCCCAGGATAAAGAGATGCTATTATAACCAGGGATAAATGCAAGTTATTGTGTCCTGAGTTGAACTCTGATAAAACCAGGGATAAGATCCCAGTGTGGAAAGGACCCTAGTCTTCTAAAGTACCGGTACAGGATTGCCACAGTTGCTTTCTACACCTGCTGCTTGTAGGGTAGCCAATAGCCTGGAGAAAAAAAATATTCAGCCACTTAAGGAGAAGCTTCATGAGATATGATTTACCAGGTGATACTATTTGCCTCCATGCCATGAGTTGCTACAATGGCCTATTTGCACACATTAAGTTTGTATTAAAGTGACAGGACTTTGTTTCTCCAGGCTTTTGACAACCCTGCTCTTGCATTTTACCAACAGCTGAAATGTGCTCATTTTTTTCCTTCCATCTTAGTGGAGCATGAGGAGGTACTTCAGAAGAATCCAGGAAGCACCACCCATTAGAAACAGCTGCCTCCATCACTGGGGGATGTTTTGCTTGCAACTATGCTCTCCATATTTGGGATTGGGCCCAGCACCTAGAGTTGCTAAGCGCCTGAAGCAAAAATGTTAGGTCCATTGAAGAGACTGAAGCTTTTCATGGCATGGTGGTTAATAACATCAACAAGTAAATAACATCCCATTAAGCCTCCATTCATGAGGTAGGGCATTTTGGCACCAGGCTCTTAGTAACCCTATCAGCATGCTATGGCGGTCATTTTGTGGTAGTTCCCACTCACTAATTTCCAGATTCCAGAAGCGCCCACAGACTTGGGGACCCCTTCATTAGTGACTGAGGAGCACAGCAAGGAAGGAAAAAAACTGATTTACTCAGAAGCTTGTTGTAATCATACCAATAAAATCTTTCCTTTCCAGGAGGTTTCCTCTTCAAATCATGTCCCTGTCATAAACTCACAAAGTGACCTTACGCAAGCAAGTCTCAAATTTTTTATTTTTAGGATTTATAGCATGTCCTTCTCGTGAGCATGCTCAGGGTGGGTAACAACACCTCAACAATACAATAAATATAAAGAAACATTTAAAACACAGTAATATACATTAAAATGGTGGTCACAGCCCAAGGATAGAATTAGCTGGTTGTGAGAGATTCCCTAGCCCACTGATAATGGATGAATAATAGCCAGCTGTTAATAAATGGGTGACAAGGACCTCAGGAAGGCCATACATGGATGACCGCTGCCTCAGCCAAAGGCCTAGTGGAACAGCTTTGTCTTACAGGCCTTGCGGAATTGAAGAAGATCACATAGGGCCCTGATCGTAATGGGGAGCATGGTCCACCAAGCAGGGGCCAGGGCAGAAAAAGCCCTGGCCATGGTCGAGGCAAGACAGATGTCTTTTGGGCCAGAGACCACTGGGAGATGTTGATCCATAGAACATAAAGCTCTTCAAGTCGTATACAGGAAGAGGCCTCTCTTCTGCAACACCTGTCACCTTTTTTTGTTTGTCTGTTTCATCTGTGCACTGCTTTTCTCCACAAAGCAGCTTACATTATTATCCATTCTCCCAGTTCATCTTCACAACAACCCTGTGAGGCTGGTCAGTAGCTATGGTGGGGCATTTCGGGGCTCTGCCATCTTAATTACAGGCTCCGCCCACACATTTTCACTGAGGAAACCCTTTTTTTACCTTTTAATTTTTTTTTCTTAAAGTTGGGTGCACCTACACTGTGACGTATCAAGTCCAGGTCCCAGGCCATGACTAGCCAGCCCTCTTCCTGCTGCTCCTCCTGCCCAGCCTCTTAAAAATCAATTGAAGTGAATGAGCTTGGAAGGATGTCATTCTGTTTAGGGTTGCACTGTAAATCTCCTATCATCTGGCAATATTGTGGAACTGGGTTCACAATTTAAGTGTTATATTTAAGGTTTCCAACTAGCCTGGAGAAAAAGTGTCCAGACCCTTTAATAGAGGCTGTGGATAGTTGAAGCTTTTCATGACATAGAGGTAGTTAACATCATTTGGTAAATAACAGCCCATTAAGACTTTGTTCTACTGACAGGACATTCACCCCGCCCCAGGGCAGATGACAACCCTATTGCCAATTTCCCCTCCCGCTGGCCCCCTAGCCAATTTTGTCTTTCATTCCCTTCCCCCTGACAACCTGCCAATGGCCCAGTTGGGCATTTGATGCTTTTCATGGCATGAAGGTAAATAACACCACCTGATAACTGCTTACAGCCCAATCTTATGTTAAAGGGTCAGCCAAAGAGACCATTTTAAAAGCTATACAGGTCCCTGCCACACGGGGGGGGGGAAGGTATGGGCAAAGTGCGGCTTTTTAAAGCCACACCAAAAGAAACACGCGGTGGCGGGATCACATTGATCCCCTGAGCTGCGGCGCATTCCCTCCTCGGCACGATCAGATGCCGGGGGAAGCCACGGTGGGGAAAGGGAGGCTGCCGAACTGCACATGTGTGAGCATGCGCAGTTCAGCCAGGACCCTGGGATGCGCCGGCAGAAGGATGCACTGGCGATCCCATGGCCGGGCTTGATGCGGCCGTGCTGGAAGGTCCACCTCGGTAGGTGGTGTATTTTTGCTGCGGCTTTTCGGGTGGAAGGGCCAGATCGGGGACGGGTGCGCAACGCTTCCCAGATGTTGCGGTGGGATCACGCCCGTTTGCTGCGCCCCCGATCCGTCCCTCTCCCAGCCCAAAACCTTTTGTGTGACCGGGGCCACAGTTGAACAAATACACCCCAGCTTCTGATTCCGCTCCAGAGCTTTTGTGCTCCATTCATTTCAAGGCTGGGAGCAGCTTTATGCAAAGGAATGCAATGCACCTGGCAGTACTCATTCCACCACTGAAATGGTGGGAGAGAGTATTTGTGGGAGACTGTATTCAATATTTCTACACAGATGCCATTTTCTTGATAGCAGCGTCACAGTTTTCAACTCTGCGAATGAGCGAAGATGGACCAGTTTAAGATTTAACTAGGTTGCTTCAGGCATCTTAAGGGTCTCAGGAGCGCTAGGTGCCTCCCCCCCCCCAGCTGCTAATAAATGTTTATCATTACTTTTCCCAGTTCAGGTTCTGCCCTGGGTTTTGCAGGTAGCTGCTTATGTAAATAAATGCTTTACAGCTGAACACATTATGGTTGTCACAACACAATATGGAGAACAGTATGTCCATAATGGCTTGAATCATGACGTACATTCTAGTTCCAAATTGGCTGCATGATCAGGGAAGTCTATAGCAGGTTTTAAATATTCATTTAACAGCTAAATTGTAAATTGGGAGTTTGTGAATTAGCAGAAGTGACATGCTGCAGACTTGATACTGAGCCAATTTTCAGCTCATGCTGGTTCCTTGGCTTCCCACTGTCCTGCAGGACTAAACAGTTACAAGTTAGTAATCTTTGGTAATTAACTGTTCCAGGAGAATCACAGATACTTGCCTTCCTTTCCATTCCATCCAGTAGGTCAGTTCTGAAAGCCAGGCATCCCTCTTTAATCAGCATGTGCAGCCTTGGAGCTATTGCTAAGAGAGAGAGATAAAGATAGGAAGCAAGGAAAGTGGATGGGAGGATACTCTCACTTTAAGTGGGTTGTGTTTGATGTTATGATGAGATCCTGGAGGGTTTCTCAGCTGGAGGAGATCTGACTGAAGCAGCAGTTATCATTTTGCTCATGAAAGTTACGCTGTTAAGAATGTGATAGCATCCTCTTTTTGAGAAATTATGTACTTTGAGTTCTTTGGCCAATGCATTGAGGGATGGGGGATTATTGGGGGAACAAAGTTGACCTAGATATGCTAAATATGTACATAAGTGCCAACAAGTTGCAACTGATTTATGATGACCCTAGCAAGAGTTTTTCAGGGCAAATGAGAAGCAGAGGTGGTTTGCCATTGAGTCTTCCTTGGTGGTCCAAGTTATTTATTTATATACTAGAAAAAAGGCGTGTTGTGGAAATAAATACAACGGCCTCTAGAAAGAGGCTCTGGGCGAGTGCCCCGGCCTTAGACACTCAGTGTCAATTTGCTGTGGCGACCTCAGCAGGGTATAATGACACTGAGTCCACCATTTTCTCCAGAGGAACTGATCTCTGCTACCTAAAGAACAGTTGTCATTTTGAGTGATCCCCAGCCCTCACCTGGAGATTGGCAACAATGGTTCCCCAGAAGGGAGTAGTTAGTTTGTAGGGTGGAGTCTATGGCTTTGTACCTGCCCGAGGTCCCACGCCTCCTGAAACCTCACCCTCTCCAGGCTCCATCCCTCACATCTCCAGGAATTTCCCACCTGGAGTTGGCAACCCTATCTCCTTCCCAGCCAATCATCAACCTACCTTTATTTCCCCCTCTTCAGCTTTCTACCCCCCACACACACCTGCAGCCTCTCCCGTGCTCTGAAGCCCTGACTTCTACGTCACATTGGCTGTCATATGGGGGCCACCTCAGCAGCATATAAGGATACAGAGCCCCCATTTTCTCCAGGGGAACTGATTTCTGCCATCTGGAAAGCAGTTGTAATTCTGAGTGATCTCCAGCCCTCACCTGAAGATTGGACACATTTTACCTCAGAACAGCAAACTGTTTAGAATGTTAGAGGCAAAAGCCAATCAAGTCGCATATGCAAACGGCCTCTGTGTTCCGAGGCAAAGGCCGATGAGGCTGCATATGCAAATAACCTCTGTGTTCTGACTGGCTATGGGGGGGAGAGGAACAGCAAAATGTTTAGAATGTTGGAGGCAGGACTCAGGCAAAGCAGCCAGTGGATAGGGAGACCCTCTGAATGACAGATCAGAGAACGAACTGATTTTGGAGCGTGTGGAATGTTCTAGAGAAGTGCCACCAACATTCGGCTTAAGGGAGATTTACTGTATGGCAGAATTACGAAACCAAGTTGATACAATGAGTATGCAGACTGATTGGGCAATCCCCCTAAATACTAATATCTAAATTTTCAGTTCACTCAGTCACCGCTGGGGAGAGTTCAAATTGATCCATCACATCTCCCTGGAAAGCATGATGCTCACATTTCTGTGACAGATGGAAAATAGTTTGGTGAGCTGCACCACAATCACATTCATGTCCTGGTATTTTACCCCCATTTAAACAACAGGTTTACACAGCTGCCAAAGCCTGTTCATATTCTAGTACTGTCCAAAGTGGTCCAAGTACTGACACAGCTTCTGAGGTCTGATGGGACTGGTTTATATCATGCTGCTTTCCTTTTGAGAGATATTAAGTAGTGAGAGGTAAAATAGCATTGGGCTGGCACTTGCATAAGGCAACCACATGGTACTCTGAACTGAGAAATCATCAAATCCCTGGATGGAAAACTATTTGAGAACCCTTTGGCAAATGTATACTTCCCTTAATTCTATAATGCAGGAAATATTTTTTGTAACAGTTGTTGCTTTTGTTTAAAATAAATTATTTTTATATGGTTTGATGCTATGAAATATCTTGGACGTGAAGGCCATACACCCTACTCATTCACAGGATCATCACTATTTCTATAAAGTGTTACATATAGTAAGGAGAAGGGACTGATTCTGAATAGCAGGTATAGCTAGAAAAACTATGAACTTTTCTAATTCCTCATTGTTATGGCTTTGCAGGGACTACTTGCCCCCCCCCCCCAGACGGAAGAAATACGGGGCCGGATTCTCATGCTCCTGCTATGGAACTACAATAACAGCCTTCCTGATAATTTTACAACATGCATCAGCAAAACAACAACAAAAAACAGACTATTTTTTGTTCATGAAAAACAAGCAACCCACCTCCAGCTCTTGCCAGAAACACAAGCTATTGCTTCATTAATTCCAACATGGATATGCTACGCACACAGGCATCCAACATTGTATTGCCTACCAACAGCAAACAGTGCAAATCTACTGCTTATTATAAATCATTACCTTCTCATAAGTCATGCTTCAAAACACCAGGGTAAGGTGGTTTTTACTCCACTCTGGTAACTCTTCTAGTGCCAGGCAATTTTTATGTTTACCAAACTATTTCTTTTCCTCTGACAATTTTCTGAGAGTGATTTTTCATTTTTCAATTAGATCAATATCAGTCCTACTTTAGAAGGAAAAGTAATTTTTTATTTTGACTGCCATAATAGGTTTCACAATATTAGTGTCATGCATTTGTTTATTTAAAATATTTAGATCCTATTTTATGTACCATTTCCAACACAAATCACAAAGAACTGCAACATACTTCAGATCCACCTCCTGGCCAGGTATTAATAGCTGATTCAAATAAGGAGAGAAGCAAATAGTTCAGCCTTCTGGTAGATCACCTGGCAAGCTTCCACAGAAGACAAGGGATTTCAAATCAGTTGTCCTAAGTCCTAGCCTGACACTCTCAACTGCTGTGCCATCCTGGCTTTCCTATTAGGGCTGTTTCTTTGACACCAGCTCTGTGTCAAATTTAGATAAAGGTAAAGGTTTCCCTTGCTCGAAAGCCAGTGGAATCTGACTCTAGGGATACGGTGTTCATCTCTGTTTCCAAGCCGAAGAGCCAGCGCTGTCCAAAGATGTTTCCATGGTCATGTGGCCGGCATGACTAGACGCCGAGGTGCACGGAACGCTGTTACCTTCCCACCGAAGTGGTACCTAGTTATCTATTTGCAATTTCTTGCTTTCGAACTGCTAGGTTGACAGGAGCTGGGACCAGAGATGGGAGCTCACTCTGCCATGTGGCACTTGCGTCTTGAACTGCTGGACTACTGACCTTCTGGTCTGCAGTTCATCATCTTAACCACTTGAGCCACTGCATGTGAAAATGGCTAATGAACGGCAAGGTGTTCATATTCCATGCTTAAGGAAAGTTTGCTGTGGTAGCCCTTTTTCAAAAAATGGTTTCATAATTCCTGAAGTAGTGCCCTGTAAGGGCTGTACATAAGGCAGTAGCCATCAATAACTGGGAGTGGCTAGGATCCCCTCACACACACACCAGTAAATGTATGTTCCCACTGAATGCAATACTTCATGTGCTTGGCAGGATGGCCTCTGTTTCACAGAAGTCTTATTAGCATTTAAGTTGCCAACACACCTTTATTAAATATCAGCCATATCCTGTCCTTATATATAAACATGTTTTCGCATGGCAACATTCTATACTTGCCAAAATCAGTTGGCTGCCTGAACTGCCCATCAGAAGGTGTGCCACAGAGCCAGCTCCTGCCAAAACTCCAATCCAAACAGTTTACCTCAGCAGCCGAGCAGTCATTTGCCTGACCAGCCTTCTTCATTCGTTAGGAGAAGATCAGCGGAGGAGCAGCCGTGGCCATTTGCCTGCCGACCATTCTTCAGCCCTCAGGAGAGCCTTGCAGATGGCTGTGGTTCTTTTTTTAAAATGTTCCCCCATCAGGATTAATTGAACTGTAGTTCCAGAGAGGGGCCTGCAGGGGTATCACTCACTGGGTTGAATGGGGCTTCCTTGTCTGCTGGCCTACAGTTCCCAGCTGCCCCAAGCCCAAAAAGTGTGGGAAAATAGGGACTGTCCCAAGGTAGTCTTCCTCCCTGGGAGCAGCAGAAATTCAGCCACCCCCCAGTCAGCTGGACTGGGGAATGAATGGAAGTTTTCCTGCTCTCTTGGGTAAGAGAGAGAAGCTGAAGTACAGGTGAGCCCACAACCTCCAGAGGTAGAGACTGTTGTGTGTAGTTCAGACAAAACAAGGAAACTCTTTGCAGGCCTTTGTGAGGAACTCATTAGGGCCAGTCCTGACTAGGGTAGCCAGCTCTAGGTAGGGAGATTCCTGGAGATTTTCTGGAAGAGTCTATGGAAGCCAGGGTTTGGGGAGGGGAGAGGCCTCAGCTGAACAGAATGCCATAAAGCCCACCTTCCAAAGCAGTTATTTTCTCCAGGGGGGGGGAAGAGATCTGTTGTCTGGAGTTCAGTTGTGATACCTGGTGATCTTCAGGCTCCACCTGGAGGTTGGCTGCTCTAGATGTAGCAGTCAGTTCTTCAGGGCAGGGTCTGCTAGATCCAGGTTCTTGCTGTAGAAGCTGAGTGGGTGATTTTGGACCAGTCACAGACTTTCAGCCTAACCTACTTCACAGGGTTGTTGTGCAAGTCAAAAGGGGGAGAGGAGAATGATGTAAGCTGCTTTGGTCCCCATGGCAGAGAAAGACTACTTTTCCTCCTAGGAAAACATTGTCACCAATCTCCAGGTGAGGGCTGGAGATCACTCAGAAGATGACAGAGATCAGTTCCCCTGGAGAAAATGGTGGACTCTGTGGCAGTCAGGGCTTCAGAGCATGGAAGAGGCTGCAGGTGTGTGTGTATGGGGAAATGGAAAGCTGAAGAGTGAGGGGGAAATAAAGGTAGGTTGATGATTGGCTGGGAAGAAGAAAGGGTTGCTAACTCCAGGTGGGAAATTCCTGGAGATTTGAGAGATGGAACCTGGAGAGGGTGAGGTTTGAGGAGGGGTGGGACCTCAGACAGGTACAATGCCACAGACCTCACCCTCCCAACCAGCTATTCTCTCCTGGGGAACCACTGTGGCCAAACTCAGGGGTGGAAATCACTCAGAATTATAACTGATCTCTAGGAGGGAGGGGGAGGAGATGGGAAGCTGACATCAGAGGGGCAGATAATGTCAGGTTGATGCTTGGCTGGGAAGGTGATAGGGTGTCCAAATCCAGGTTGGGAAATTCATGCAGATTTGAGGGGTAGAGCCTGGAGAGGGTGAGGTTTGAGGAGGGGTGGGACCTCAGACAGGTACAATGCCGTAGACTCCACCCTCCAAACCAGCCATTCCCTCTTGGTTAACAATTGTGGCCAATCTCCAGGTGAGGGCTGGAGATCACTGAAAATGACAACTGCTCTTCAGGTAGCAGAGATCAGTTCCTCTGGAGAAAATGGTGGCCTCTGTTTCATTATACCCTGCTGAGGTTGCCACAGCACATTGACACCTAGTGCCTAAGGCCGTGGTACTCTCCCAGAGCCTCTTTTTAGAGCTTGTTGTATTTATTTCCACAACGAGCCTTATTCCTAGTAATTTCTATAATGAGACTTTTCAATGAATGAACTAAAATATTATTTAAAAATATATATTGAATCTGTCCCTGTTGAATGTCCATTTCTCTGTTTGTGCTCCGTGCACACGTTTGGTGCTTAATGGACAATGTGGAGGCAGGTAGAGAGGAGGCAACTACAAACAGGCCTGTCAGCTGGATCATGTATTTGACTGCAGGGTACCTCAGACTGCAGTAATAGTTTTGTACAGATGAGTAAAAAGTAGCTGTCAGAGAAACAGCTATGTGAGTGCTCCTGATCAGAGTATTTCATGTGTATAATGTGTATCCCTATCAAAAAAAAATTTTAATCCCACACGTTTAGCAGCATGTTGTTTTGGAAATATATTGGATGTTAGGCAGCTAGCAGAATGTACTGGGGTGCCTTCACACTGTCTGTTCATCTTGAAGCACGGATCTGTTACTCAACAGATTTGGATCTGACTCATACTCTCTTAGAGCCAACGTATGACAAGAGCTGCTGGACCTCCTTCCATGAGCATAAGTTTCCCCTTCAGATTTTTCATGCTACCTCTCCATTTTGCTGAAGACTTAATCCAATAAAGAGAGGAAAAAAATATTGTTAGATATTTGTGGATGGCATTCCAGTAGAGCTGTTCCCCTGAACAAGCTCTCTCCATAGTTGGTCATGCTCCATTAATGTCACTGCACCACTGTAGGTGCCAGCCCTTATAAACAAAATGTATTAGTCTTTGAGTTGTGTACAAGCTCTTCAGCTTTCTCTGAATTGTGGTTACAGTTTTAGACTAACCATACAGTCTGCTGATGGGTTGGTATTGGCAGCTGCTGAAGAGGTAAGCCCAAACAGAGCATCAGTACTGAATTCTAGTAAACTGATCTTTCCATTGCTTTTCTTAGCAACCTACAGCTGATCAGGTGATGCTAAAGAGCTGGAAACTCAATGGTGATTTTTCACTTGAACGGTTGGTATCATACAGCACCAATTAGAAACATAGGAATATAGAGCTGGAAGGGACCTCAAGGGTCATCTAGTTTAACCCCCCTGCAGAAACTTCACAACTATCTCCCCCCTGCTACTCCCCCCACTGACCCCTGCTCTATGTCCAGAGGAAGGCAAAAAATCTCCAGAATCTCTGGCCAATCTGGTCTGGAGAAAAATTACATCCTGAATCCAAAGTAGCAGTCTGCATTACTCTGGGCATGTAAGAAAAGACCACGATTGCCGAACACTTATTCATCCTTTCCTGCCCTCCCTCTCATGATTTGCTTAAGTTCACAGAATCAGCATTGCTGTCAATTGTTTATTTCCTTCTAAAAAAGATTGAAGTATACTTTTTGCTCTCTTTTTTAAAGGTTTCATTTAAGATTGTTTTTAATTTTTTAAATCAAAAAACACATTTTATAAGAAATAAGCTGGATATGAAGCAGTCAAAACGGGTGTTAAGTATGCAACTCAACAACAAAGTAACAAGTGAATCAGTTTTCTTGAGAACGAGAACTTCCAAAGATCACACAGCATCAGACGACATGACCACAAACAACAGTGGAGTATAGCTCCTTTTAAACTCTCCCGGGCTGGTGTAGCCACCCCTCACATAGTTAACATCCAATCATGTTACATAGGTAACAACCAATCATTTGTCTTCCCTCCAGCACAGACTCTTGCATTTCATTGGTTACAGTATATGTTTCAGCCAATGGTGTTGTTCCAGATTACAATCCGGCTGAGGTTTCAAGCTTTACATTACACGTCAATGGCAAGACACAACAACTGGGATCACTGATCTTGTGTGCATAGTAGTACTCAGTCTAGATGGAGGCCTAGCAATAAATAGAAGGCTGAAAAGGGTTCTCAAAATGTACTCGAAGGATCATCTCCAGGAAAGACACATGGTTAACTTCCTTTAAGGCAACATTTCCATATTTGTTTGTCACAGGTCCTGAAGCTATAGGCAGAGTAAAAAAAAACTAATGCCTTGGTGATGACTGCATTTCCCATGGTTCCCAATGCCAAGGGCAGGGAAGAAGGAAAGCGGGATAGAAACTGTTCCCTACTCTCCGCTTGCCTGCAGCCACAGCCACCTTTGCAGGTGAGTGGGGTAAATAGTTGGGGAGAGGAGACAGAGAAGAATGCAAGGATCATATTAACGGTGAGCATTAGGATCCACTGGGTTTGTTCTCTGGGCCCAGTAAACTTTCATGTCATTGTTAATTCCTGTTTCCAACATGGACCTTCCAAACATTTCCAAATTCATGAGAAATACGTGAATGCATTAGCTGCTGCTGTCTCTTTATTCTTCCCCTTCCCAAAGCCACAGAAGTAATAGTTTCCTCCTCATTTTCTTCCTGCATCCCCTCCTCTTTCTCAAACAACAGTCTATAAGATACTTCATTTCAGCATCTCAGAGAGCAGCATGGATGCCACATTCTTCAGGGATTTCTCTTTCTAATTGACCATAGAGAGATAAACTGCCCCTCACAGCCTGATTTAAGCAGGGTCCACTGCTTTCCTGCTGCTTTCCCATTAGTGCTACCAGAGGAGGTAAGCAGCCTGCAATCGACTGAAAGGGAAGGAAGTCCCCTATCTCACACTGTGCTCCAGCTTCTCAGCTGTAGAGGAGAGAAAAGCTCTCTCTTTTTCCAGCTATCCAACACATTTTTGGTTGATGTTCACCACTTACTGAGAGCTGGTGCTGTCTCGCTTTGTTAGTGAATAGCTGGAGCCAACTTAGGGCTATACCGAATAACCCTGAATCCTCATTCATTTGGGTACACGAACAGAATAGGTATTCACCTTGTACAGAACTTGATTTTTTTGTATGTCTGGGGATTCTCACACATCTGGAACAGAGTTAGAATGGATGGTTTAGTGTATCTATCCTGCTGGGGATAGTAGGAGGAGAGGAACTTGTGTGGCATCAGACTGATGGCAAAGAAAATAGGAATTGTTCTGAATATAGGTAGTCATGAGAAGGGGAGAAGGGCTTGTTGCATACATAACATGATTGGGGAGGAGTCCACAATTGTTTGTGAAAGATTTACGTTAGTGTACAGAAACTGAAGGAAGCAATAAGAATTCTTGACTAGGCACTGTGTTAGATCCTTATCCATTTCTCTTTAGGGAGATACTGCCAGTTTTGTGAAAATTCATTCATTAACTGCGACTGTTTCCCTATCTAGTCTGCTTTGGTATTGATTTTTCCTACCTAGGACCTCTCTTTCCTTCTTAATTTTATTCCAGCTGATAAGGGAGCACATAGTGAATGTGATAACATCGCAACACTATACTGCTAATCATCATTGGCCCCATGACATAAGCCTATTCAGAGTGAGAGCAATGCATGGTCAGAATTTCATCCCCTTTCGAAACACTGCTGAAATAGGGGAGATTTTCATTGCTGACAGAAATGTTAGTAAAAATTCCTTCTGTCAGGTCAGCCTTTTGTAAAAGAGATTATTGCATGATTTTCAGGGAATTAAAAATATCAGTTTGGGAAGCAGGATGGAAGTATCGTTCATGCTGGAAAACTCCAAATACTTAATCCACAGCTGTCAACTGAAGCCATACTGTGTCAAATGTTCAATATAACTTTAATTCAGCACTGCATAGGGAGATCTTTGCAAATTCTATAAGAATACTCGTGATTAGAAGCAGCATCTTTCCCCTGTCCTATTTTACTACTGACAAGTATATTTAAAACCAGCTTAGCAGCAGTACAAGATCAAACCAGACTGTGCAAAATAGAAACAGGACTTTTTTCCAATAGGCAGCTCATGTATTTCTCTAAAATCAATATCAAATCCAATTTATTTAACTTATTTTCTTAGAAAATATGTAGGCTCTGAAAACCCTTATTGCCCAGAATTTATTGGACAATGATTTATTGATCCTTAACAGGTTACTATAAGTCCAACACTGGTAAAAACATAGCAGCAAGGTCAGTACTAGATAGTAAAGGCTAATAAATCTTGATATTCATTTATATAATCTGATACAGCACATGAACCAGGAACTATATATAATGTAACATGCTTTATTTTCCCCTGCCTTTTACCTCTCTTTTGCTAGTTTGTCCTACTTATTCTTTGTTTAAATCTACAGTTCTGCCTTTCCCAAGGACACCAGGTGCGAAGTACACAGCCTTTCAACTGTACATATGAAAAGGAACAGAGTGGTAATCAATCCCCAGACTAATGGATGCTTAGAACTCTTCATAACATAAATTAGCACATACAAAAATTAATTATAACTAAAATACAAATGAATCCAATATGAAGCAACTTCTGTTTACTTATGAAATATATCTCCAGCTGGATTTAGCTGTCATTGCATTAGATCCAACCTGGTTTCCACTGCTGAAAAAGGAAGGAAGTGGTCCCCTTCAGCTACCAAAAAGGCTATGCTATGGATTATGGGACCTGCCTGGACAAAAGCTGTGTGGGACAGGGGCTGTAGTAAGGAGTGGAATTGGGTGAGATTGAGTGGAAAAGATGGATTTGTGTAACCAAAATTTTCTCTTCAGCCGGTTAGTTTTAGAGATGTAATTAACAGTGCAGTCCTAAGAAGAATTACAACCTTCAAAATCCATTGAAGTGAATGGATTTTGTAACTCTGTTTAGGATTGTAATGTCAGTTCCATCACTACCCTGTTTTGTCATAAAACTCTAGAATTGTTTTGTGCTTTCTGCACACTCAGGATGGAAATCTAGGATAGACATTTTCCTGGTTACAATAGTTGATTACTTAAGTGTATAGCTCTCCAAGTGTATAGCTAGCCAACAGTAAATACATATAAATACATATGGTGCCCTGCTTTAGGATTGCCTGTGTGGTGACAGTTAGGTCAAGGGCTTTCTCTGTAGTGGATCCAGTCCTCTGGAATGACCTGCCAGAATGGGTGCAGAGGGTGCCTTCATTGTCTACACTTAGGAAGGCATGAAGGACTGTTTTATTTCAGATGGCATTTAGGAGAGGATGAACAGTTTAATCAGTTGTGGTTGTATGTTTTTAATCTGTGCATTGCTCTCCTTGTGTTAATGGACTATTCTGTTTTGTGTTCTTGCAGTTTGTTATTGCACTGTTGGGAACCTTGAGTGTACGGAAATAATGTGGGATAGAAATATTTTAAGTTAGTTAATCCAGTTACTGATACATAGGGGGAAAGGATTATTTGGGGGTTTAGTGTAGAAGGGAAAAAAAAAAGATGGCAACTTCCTGCAGCATTCAGCACCATTACCTACTAGATACGTTTACTGAAGGCAACTACTTGATATGGAAGGGGAGAATGAAGAGTCACCTGCTTGAGACAGGATCGTGGCATGCCATTCAAAAACCCCGACCAGGAGATGATGATCCAGCAAAGCAAAAGGCCTGGAATGCTGACAACAAGAAGGCAAAAGGAGCCATGATAAAAGGTTTGACTGATAGAGACTCTCTAAGAGTGATTCAAATGCAAACAGCTAAGGCTGTATGGTCTCAATTGGAAAGGCTTTATGTAAATTCATCCCTGAAAAGTCAGCTCTACATACAAAAGTGACTGTTTAGCACTAAGATGTCAGAAGGAGGTAATTTGCATAACCACTTAGATGAAATTCTTAGTCTAACTCTACAGTTAAGAAGCACTGGGAAAGAGATTGCAGACTAGTACTTGACTGTGTTGCTGTTTATTAGCCTGCCAAAGTGTTATGAAAATGCTGTGTCTCAAACTGAAGCAAAAGAAAAATTGTCTCTCAAAGAAGTAATAAACCAAATTGAGCAAACATACAAACATAGACAATTTGAGGAATCCAACAAGAAAGTTGAGCAAATTTTTAACAAGCAGCTCTAAATGTAAACAGGAAGAGTAAAATAATTTGTTATTTATGTGGAAAACCAGGGCACATTAAAAGAAACTGCAGTGCTTTTAAGCAAAAGGGTGCCTTTCCAAAAGAAAGAAAAGGGGAAAATTCCAAACAGCCACCATTGAAAAAGTGTTTTATACTAACTCAAGGAGCTACCAAAAGTCACAGTTGGTATTTAGACAATGTATGTACAATGCACATGTGTGTACATAAAGACTTCTTTGAGACACTAAATGAAGAAAGGAGAGAGAGATTAAGTGTGGCAGACAAGAGATCTGTGATGGCAGAAGGGGTTGGCTCAGGGACAGTAAAATGCAAGCTCTTACATGGACAAATCAGAAAGGTCCTCATTGAAAATTGCCTATATGAACCACAAAAGGAACCAATCTGATTTCTATAAGAGTACTTGCAAAAAGAGGAATGGTCATATCATCTGGAGAAAAATGTTTTATTAAGCAAAAGGGAGATTTGATTGCAACTGGGAAAGTGCATCAGGACTTGTATGCTTTAGAGACATGTATGCAAAGTGCAAACCTAATTAAACATTGCAATCACAAGCAGTGTTCCTGGCTATGGCATAAATGTTTAGGACACAGAGATAATTATGTTATTGCCCAACTTGAAAGCCAGAACTTGACTAAGGGCATACTAACGGCTCTTACTGAAACTAGGTCTGGTTCCTTAACTTGAATACAATGCATACAGTTTCTTTCAATAGTGCACTTGTTTCAGTAAGAGCCGTGAGACAAGCCAGACACAGAGCCCTCTGGATTTGATACACAGAGATGTTTGTGGTCCAATAAAAACTGAGACCCCTAGAGGTAACAGCTATATACTATATTTTATTGTTTTTCAAAGTATACAGTAGGTATACTTGATCAGAGAGAAAATTCAAGTATTGGAGAAATCTAAGGCATATGCTGCAATGGTCAGCAACACATTCCAGAGAAAGTCACTAGCAACTTGCACTGACAATGGACTAGAATATGTGGGACATGACATGAAGAACTATCTAACTGAACACAGAATAGAGCATCAGCTTGCAGTCCCATTCACTCCAGAACAAAATGGCGCAGAGGAAAAGAAGAATTGCTCCCTGACTGAGATATTCAGTTGAAGCAGAGCTACCTGAAAAATACTGGGGAGAAGCAATCAATACTTCTAGCTACAGATCAATACTTCTAGCTACAGAACAGACTGCCTACAAAAGCTACTAAAAGCTGTGGTATGGGCACAAGCCCAACATGAACCACTTAAAAATATTTGGGTCAAGTGTTTTCACCTACATCCCCAAAGAGAAATGAACCAAGATGGATCTAAGAATGGAACAAGGTATTTTTGTAGGATATGTACTGGGATGTAAAGGGTACAGAATCTTTAACCCAAGAATAGAAACTGTAAAAATCTGCATCATAGTCTACATTGACAAGAAAGAAAAATCTACAAATACAGAAAAAATGGGCATCAGAGAATCTACACTAACAGAAAAAAATAGAGCCCAGCAACCAGAAACAGTGCAATTGAGCACTATGGACCATACAGATGACACACCTGCAGAGCCACAAGAATCAGAAGGGGCTGCGGAACCAGATATCAGATGGTCAACTAGAACAAACAGGGGAGTACCACCAAGAAGACTCTCCTATCTGACAAAGACAGAGGCTGTAATTGAACCTTCCACATGGGAAGACATTAAAAGAATGCCTACCAGCCAAGCAAAAAGATGGAGAAAGGCTGCAGAATAGGAGATTGATTCCCTAATCAAAAAACAAACATGGACACTCACAGAACTACCTCTGGGAAAGAGGGCAGTAGGATGCAGATGGATCTTCAAAACCAAATAAGAGACATTCAGAAGGAAGGGCTTGTTGAATTGAACTATTGCCCTACAGAAAATAAGATTGCAGATGTACTTACCAAGCTGCTTCCACATGAAAAAAATGAAAGTCTATGCAAGAAGATGAATCTTGTGGACTTTGCACACTAGACCTTGAGAAGGGGTGTTGGAATATACAAGGTCTATCATGCATAGATAAAGAAAATGACAAGAATATCCTGCAGTGGCAGCAGAGGGGGACAACTAGATAGCATAGTGAGATTAGGTACCTCCTACTATTTTCAAATAGTCTCCTTCCTGTCTCTCAATCAGCTGAGTTAGGGTTTCCCACCCACTCCTGCTGTTCATTACTGATTCCCTCCTAGCTAGTTAGGCAGTTTTCTTTTCTTCTCCTATTTCTTACAAAGTTTGTTCTTAATAAACTGGCTTAACTCCTTAAACAGCTTGTGCTCCCTTTTACTGCGTATCTACACTCTGGCAACAGTGACATTGTTGAAATACAGTTTTGAAACAGCACGTCAAAATAGCCTCATAAGTCCATGGCTAAATACTGGTTTATAATCTAAACTTTTCTTGTTCTATTACTAATCCATTTAAGAAAGAAAGTTTTGTTATGCGTTCTTCTAAATGTTACTGTTTACATGTATCTCCAATCCTTCCATTCCCAAATGGACCCCTAGAGGTCCCATCTACATTGTTTGGATGTAATGAATGTATTGATATTCTGGAGAAAAAGGTTAACTGCATCAGGTGCACTGAGTTTGACTTTGCTTGGCTTTAAATAAGCATTATTATATTTAGGAAATTTAATACATTGATGCCAGGCTTAGACTATATCACACGCTTTATATCAGACTTTAACTGGTAGACTATGATTCTCATCACTTTGGATTTTAAATCTATTTTTATCACCCTGAAGATCTCATCTGTCAATATTTGATTAGAGGTCCTAGCTGCCTAGGACAGCTTTTCTCAGTTTGATAGATAATCTGAAACTCCAAGACCATCGATTGAAGCTTCATCCCAGAAAAAAAAAAAGTTAGGAGATCATTTTTGATTATACTTCAACCCGTGACTTCTCCTGCTTTGAGCCTCAGTGGAAAGACTGTATCTCCCTGCCTTATCACTGCAAAGACAGACTATGCCTGTATTGATTTTTGAATGGTTCAAATGCATCCCACCTTGATTATTTTTTCATACCATCTCATCTAACGTTAAGGAAAGCTATAGCGAGCAATTTTTTCTCTCTCCATTTTTATTTTTGATGCTATAGGAAAATAAATGTACAAGAACCTGAGAGATCACTTGTAACTAAAATTTCTTTAAAAGAATATCCCAAACCAGTAATGTATTTAGAGCACTGGGACCTTCAGGGCATGCGGAGCTCCCCCACAGGAACTTCCTGATTTATTTTAATGGAGGAGTGAGGCATGAACTCATGCCTTGCAATTTCTCCCTTTTCAGTTTGTCTGAAACTAATCACAATTGGAATTAGATTGGCAGATCCATTCACTCTTGCCACTCCAGTGCTACCTCTAGAATTTATTCTGACCTTGACCGTCAATCCTGGTTTTCACTGTAGTTTTGGACTGTGGTCCTGGCTGAGAAAATACAGGGAAGTTCTATATTAATTGCCACAGTAGGCTTTCTTTTTCTTTGTCCTTCAGTAATAAAATGTAACACTGTGTTTTCCTAGCTGAGGAAACCAAATTTAATTTAATTATAGGAGGCTTTCCAGTCTTGGTTTGAAGGATATCACTGTCTTGGATGAGCACAAAAGACAGAACATTCAGATGGCTTTTGTATAAATCCAGATTATTGGCACCTGCACAGATTAATATAGACTCTCCTGCTTGGTCACCATAGAGCAGCCTACACAGTGCACCCCACAAGATAAATCTGGAACCATGTGATGTTTACAGAAAGAAAGCATGAGAATCTCTGATGGTTAATCATGTCTTAAAAACCATAACAAAATGAAATTAAAACACATCATTAAAACAATTAAAACCAAAGCCCAGCATATATTCATGGTTGTGAAAACAGATTGAGATTATTCTATTATTCAATAGGATTGGTCTCTTTTTTCTCTTACTTGATATTTAGACCTCATCACTGTATACCCTGCAATCAGGGTAACCTAAGGGTTCTAGGTACTAATAAAACAGGTGCCTGTGGTTTCCTAACTATATCAATTTAAACTAGAATCTTATTACAAAGAGGTTATATAAAAGCTTCAAAGTCTACAGCAACTTACAGTTTATAGGTTGAACAAAGTTTATATTGGCAACTTTGACCATGCAAACACCATTGGATGTTTGGAGGGAGAATGTCTGAATTTATTGATGTTATTTATTGCAGCTTTACTTTGTCCTTCTTTCAATGAATTCAAAGCATCATTTTTTGTTTTACCTGGGAAACAAGTAATTGCCCAAAGAAACCCAGTTTGAGTGAGATTTTTTAAAAAACCCTCACATGATCTTTTCTGGCAAGGACAAAGCTAAATAATTTTAACAAAATCCTGAGAATCTAAACTACTAAAAACTGTGTTTTTAATTTTGCATAGCTTACTATTTTGTCAATGCTCGTAAGCACCTGGTTCAAGTGGCTATATGGACACCAGCCACTGAATGTGTTCAGTCGCTGTCTGCTTCACATCAGAATAGTAAGAAGATCTGGCACCAATCACATGAAGAAGTTGTGATGCTGAATAAATGTTTTACAGGCATGGGTGCAATAGAGGACCTTAGAACTACAGCAGGCGTCTTACCTTTTTTAGAAAACAGAGGGGAAAATTAAGCAATCCATCAAACCTAAACCAAATAAGGTTTTAGAAATGTAAAAGCAGATTTAATGCAAAAACAATAATTACAAAGAAAATTTAAAAAATACTTTAAAATACCAAAATACTTTATTTGAACTGGCTAGCCCATTAAAATCTGTTCAGCCCCTTGGTTTTCCAAGGCTATGAAATGGCAGAGACAATGATGATTGTTGTTGAAGGAAGTTTGAAAGTGAGCATGATCAAATCTGCTTCTGGAGGCAGTAATGAGATCAACGGATATTCATAAACTGAAGCTGAACCCAGACAAAATAGAAGAACAGTTGGACCCTGAGGGTAGATTGTTGCCAGTTCTGGGTTGGTGTTCCCAACTGAAAGAGCAGGTCCGTAGCAGGATGGTGCTACTAGAGACAGTTTTGTCCATGGATACTCAAAATTACTTCTGAGGCACACAATAGTTTCCCCCCCACCACTTAAGTTAGCATGCCAGTTGTGCCCTTTTTCTTGAGAGAAATTATCTGGGTACAAGCATCCGTGTCCCAGTCATGTCAGGTTAGTTTATTAGAACACAGTGGATGCGGGCTGCTTTTGAATACTTCTCAGAAACACCAAATGTTGTAGCTAAGGTGATGTGAGCAAGATGTGCCAGCCAAAATGTTGTAGCTAGGGTGATGTGAGCAAGATGTGCCAGCCAACACCCTAGCTACAACATTTTGGTCCCCCCAGCAACTGGCAGGAGACTTGCCTACCTGGCCAAGGCCCTTGCCAGTGACACACTAAGATTGCTGGTGATGTAGTGATGTCACTCCCTGGGTGCATTCAGACGGGGGCTTTACATCGGTATAGGTGCCGATTGCAATCGTTGTACTCACCGGCGTTCAGACGGGGAACATCTGCCTCCTGTCCCTAACCGGTGTAAAGCCCTTTACACCATTGCACTCTGCCACTAGGTCCCAAGTGGTGGTATCCTGAGTGCAACGGTTGTAAACGCTGTACCTCGCCGTCTGATCGCTCTCCACCGGTGCCTAGCCGTTTCCGTCGGAAGCCTGAGGCTTCTGTTTCCCCCCCCCGCCGCCATTTTTTTAAAAAACTGAGCGATATGCGCTTGGGTGAAGCTTCGCCCTGAGTGTTTGCTTTAAAAAAAAAAAAGCCCTTACTTTAACTATCCGGAGGAGTCCGGGACTTAAGGGAGGCCAGTTTGGGCTTTAGACTTTAAAGGTAAGTCCTTACCTTTAAAGTTTAAATGTAATGGGGGGGTTTTGAGCATGCGCAAAGATCGCCATTCTGTGAATGGCTGCCTATGCGCATGCTCAAACTGTGTTTTTTTAAAAAAAAGCCGACGCCTGCAGCGTGTGACCAGGCATACACCGATGGGAGCCACAAAATGGAGGTAAGTGTGATCGTGTTTCTGCCGGCATAAACTGCACCGGTTCTATTCTATCCCCTGTGTGCAAAAATTAATGTCAGTGCATCACCAGGGACCCTTTAGGGCATAACTCTAGGGGTGATCATCACTACCATTTTGGCACTAGATGAACACAAGAAGCGGGGACCCATGATATTCGTGGGTGGGGGGAGAAGGAGCTCCATGTGGAGGAGGAGGAGGAAGGTGAGCCTTCTCCCCCACCCTTCCCTGCACTGATGGTGAGGCTCAGGCCTGCCAATCCTTCTCCCCCCAACCCCCCAGCACCGATGGCTCCCAGCTGCCAGGCCTGCCAATCCTCCCCCACCCCCCATACCAGCAGCAAGCCATGCGGGTCTGTTGAGCCTTCTCCTGCTCCCCCCAGGCACCGGCGGCAAGGCCTGAGCAGCTCCCAGCTGCCGGGCCTGCCGAGCCTTCTCCCGCTCCTCCCCGGGGACTGCTCCAAGTGTGCAGGAAAATCTCTCTGCCCCCCCCAATGTCCCCGATGCGCGGATTCAGATATCCTCACGGAGGGGGCAACTTGGCTATTAGATATATAGATTTTCTTCTTTCAACTAGCTTAACTTTAGTGTTTTTTGCTGGTTTTTTGCTCTTTGATTTTCATTGTATTTTACTATGGTTGTGCTAAGGAATTTTACATGCCTTATAACTTTGAGCCTATGGTGGTTTGCTAAATTTTAGAAATGTTGTGTTCCTGCCTGAGTCCTCCCCCACACACACACACCGTGGATCTGTTCTTTTTACCTTTGTTCCCTTAGCAATATTATTTTAGTCAATGGTTGGGGAAGAGTTTCATGGTTTGTTTTTCTTTTTGCAATGTACAATGTATTCCAAACAGAGGTTAGAAAGAGAAAATTATGTTTGGGAACAAAATGGATGAACTGTCTTTGAAATTCTAGGCCATGACCTTTCTCCTACTTTATCCTATAAAGGAAGGACTCAGTATCTTGTTCAGGGTGCCTTGCATGATCTGCTCTTGCGGGCATCAGGATGATCATCTGTTAGCCAAAAACCTTGGGTGAATTTCTTTCCCCTAGAGATGTCCTCGGAAAGGGGGGGGCTACCTATTCTAGTTGCTCTTTGTCATGGTTTTATGAAAATGGTACTTAGAAAGCAAATTTATTGTATTTTTATTTATTGTGTTGTATGTTTTTTAGTAGCCTTGTACATTCTGATATAAAGATAGAATAGAAATTATTTACATGTTTGCAATAAATAAATGTCCATTATCAGTCTGGATGATTCTTTTGAGTTTAGATTAGTATACCAGTAATTCATAGTCTCTTCTAAAAATAATGTTCATTTGTTCATTATACTTCTCCTTTATAGCATGAATGCAATCTTATTGACATTAATTTAAGGGGGCTTTTTGATATTATACAGGAGACAGAGATTTTGCATTTTGATTTATGAAATACAGTACCACAGTGTACTAACAACCCATCCTTAAATTACTTTCATGAAACAGATTTTGAACTCAGTCACTGAGCGTTAATCTGAGCAGGAAGAAATCTGTTTTTGTTAAAATTTTAAATTTAATTTTCTGTGTTTTTCCCTTAATAAGTGCATTATATATTAATAACCTTCCCACAAAGTCCTGCAGTTTACCCACGCCTAGCAAAATAGCAAATCAGTCACACTCTCTCATTCACAGGTCAGTCATGGCATGGCTATGGAATTTGTAAAACATGAGAGTATAAATGCACAGACTTCTTGATGAGAAGAAAGCAAAAAGAAGGTAACTTATGTAGAACCAAGAAGGTGCTCATAAGGCAGCAGTGGTGACAACCAATGTTCCTTCTAAACTGTGGAGTCTTGTGAGAAAAAATTCTACTTTGTGAGCTACTGGCATTAAAGTTGTGAGCAAGCGATTTGGCTACTGCATAAATTAGTTTGCTCTGGAGCCATCCTCCCCGAGCTAAGGCAAAAATGTGTGAGCCGGAAGCTGAAGAACTGTGAGCTAGCTCACACTAACTCAGCTTAGAGGGAACACTGGTGACAACCATGGAAAGAAAAATATAGTAGGAAAAACATCATCTTTCTACGCCGCTGATTGGAAACAATCCATGTCATTTTCGTTATTTCTTGAATCTCAGCTCCTTTGCTCTGAGTTTAAACTCTGCTTAAATCATCTAAACCGAACAGCCAGAATTTCAGTAACTTGCCATTAGTTTTCCTATTCGCTTTCAAAATAATATGATGATTTAAAAAAAAAAATTGGGATTTTATCAGTTATTTAATGCCCTCCCATAAATTTTAAGTGGCTTCAAAAAGGCAAAACTGGAACATCATCCTGTTTCCTCCAAGATCAGGAAGAGTGTCAGGTCTGTTTCACTTGGTGTCGATCAGCTTCTCAGTATTGCTGATACAGTTCCCTGATGAAGTGACCTTTTTTCTCTTTGTTTGTTGTTACTGCAGTCCACTGTGACCATCGATCAGTTCTTTAAATTAGTTCACATAAGATTGCTGGGGCAATTATTCCAGACAAAGACCTCAATGAGGGATCACCACCTGGGCTCATGTAGACCACATCTGGCAATTGACAAGCCTTATTTTATTTATTTTGTAACTTAGATTGGGTCACTCAAGGTCTCTCTGTATTGCTCTGAATCAGGATATATGCCCCTCAAGCAAACCCGTGCTCTTTTTGACATTTTTATTACATAAAGTTCAAGAAGACAACTGGCACCATTTAGCAGCTGGCTTACTGCCATCCATTCCTATAAGTCATACACTCTCTGAACCTTCCTACTTCTATACATCCTCATAAGCATAGGCTGATCAGAAGAGCCTTGCATTTTGCCCACTGATGTTCTTTTATTGATATTCATTATCCCCTATTTATCAGCAATGGAATTAAGCCTCCGCCCCGAAGGAATAGCATTGGATCCAGGATTTTGATCAGAAGCTCTGTTCCTTGCACATCATGGTACAAGGCATTAGTTATAGGAGAAGATGACGTCCCCTTTTTAGTATTTGCATTGGATAGGATGTTGCTTTAGTTGTTAAAGTACAAGCATATGTTTTTTCTTCAGCTACCACAGAAGGGACAGGATAAACAGGCCAGTGCTCAGAGTCTGTGAGAGTGGACTGCTCAATTCTTCTTAGATTCACAGACATAAAACCAGTAATAATGAGTGATTACTTTCTGAGTCTTTTTATGCCCCCCTTTTTTGTTTTTGTTTTCATACAGAATAGTTGTGAACAGTTTAAGTGTTGTTGATATTGATGTTGCAGGTACTGATGAGATTTTTTTTCTTTTATGCATTCTAACCCTATTTATGTTTTGATTTAGTATCATCCCTTAAAGATGAGCCTCATTGTTTTATCTTTGGTTTTAGCTGGGGATGTTTTAATTATTATTATTGGAAGCTATCTTGAACCAAAATGAAAGGCAGGATAGGAAGGAAGGAAGGAAGGAAGGAAGGAAGGAAGGAAGGAAGGAAGGAAGGAAGGAAGGAAGGAAGGAAGGAACAGTATGCCCTGCTCCTGTCAGTTCTCTGACAGATTCACTAATGTAAACCTTATGCCCTTTAGGGGCCTCATTGGAGACTATGGTTTAGTTCCACAGGGACATTTCCACAGGTGGAAAGATTTCCAACAGTGCAACACGACTGTCTTGCCTCCCATTTCCACTGCATTTCAAAAATGCCCCCATGTTGCTGTGGGGGTGGGGACACTAGACTGTGTCTGCTGTAGGAAGATGGAGGCGAGAAAGGCATGCTCTGCAGACAGAAATCTACGGAAATTCTCCAGTAAATTCAAGCTGAGAGAAAGAGATGGGGGGGGGGGTGAACATTCACTTACTTGTGCTCATTTTTTTTCCCTCCACAGCCTTGCTTTTACAGACTGTTTACACCAAGGCCTGAGAAGAATTATATGGCAAGAAAAGGCGATCTCTGTAAGATCTAGTACATATCATTCTGGTTTGTACCGTTATCACTTACCGCCTGCACTTTAGAAGATGAAGTAAAAGACAAGGCTCAAGACCTTACCATCTAAAGTTATGCCAGGTATAATGACAACAGGAGAAAGGAGAGGGAATGGAATGAAAATGATCACACATCAAAGTGCAAGGTAATGCAACTGCAAGTATACTTTTCATAGCTATTAGGAAGTAAGTGAGGAATGGAAAAGATTTTTTTTTAAGTCTTTGTGAAAGATGTCTTGAACAGAGGTCAGAATAATGAAAGTTCTGTTAAACAGCATAGATGTTCCAGGAGGAATTGAAGACATAAGGTAAATCAAGTTTTTTTTAAAAATGACAAAGTTTACAAGGAAGCAAAACCCAATGTCATCCAGCATACAGAAATAAAAAATTTTAAGGCATGGGCTCCTGCACCATCTCTGCCAGTTTCTTTTTCTTTCATTTATGAGCATGGGGAAATATACTGAGAGTTGCTGTGAAGGAGAAATATGATAAAGATTGTAAATGTGGAAAAGTACGATATAAGAGGTTGGATCTGACAAGCTACAAACACATGGCAGTCATGCCCATATGGCTTTCCCCCATCTTCCTTTTTCTCACTAACTTCCTGTGACACACACACACCCTGATGGTACAAGGTAGTAGGAAGCCAAGAGCAAAATTCTGTGTGGCTTGGGAAGAAGGGTACACTAAGGATGGGGAATCAGGCAAAAAAAAAAAATCTCTCCCCTCTTCCACCAGTAGAAAAACCCTGTATTGGCAGAAAGGAGTGAGGTGGGTTCGTAAGAACATAAGAGAAGCCATGTTGGATCAGGTCAGTGGCCCATCCAGTCCAATACTGTCTCATAAAGTGGCCAAACCAAAGTGGCTGCATGGTTGCGACAGAGACAAATAAAGTTTAATCCAGCTAAGACGGAGGTCCTGTACCTGGATCGTAGGGGATTGGGACAGGGAATCAGCCTTCGACAGGGCCCCATTGGTCCTGACATTGAGGGTGAAGAGCCTGGGGTTGCTCCTGGATTCCTCCCTTTCTATGGAGGCCCAGGTCATCACCACTGCCAGGTCTGCCTTTTTCCATCTGAGGCAGGCCAGGCAGTTCGCCCCATATCTCATTCCCCAGGGCCTAGCAACAGTGATCCATGCAATGGTCACTTCCAGACTGGATTATTGTAACTCTCTCTACATGGGGCTGCCCTTGACTCTGCTCCAGAAGTTGCAACAAGTCCAGAACGTGGCAGTGTGCTGGTTGATGGCAATGCCTGTGCAGGCTCACATCCACCCAGTGCTGTGTGAACTGCACTACCTGCCTATCGAATTCTGGATCCATTTCAAGGTGTTGGTACTTATCTTTAAAGCCCTATATGGCCAGGGGCCAGCATACCTTCAAGACTGCCTCTCCCCATATGAGCCCCATAGACTAAGGTCAACTAATCAACATTTTTGGTAGTCCCTGGCCTCAGGGACATCTGACTTGCCTCAACCAGGGCTAGGGGCTTTTTGGCCCTGGCTCCTACCTGGTGGAATGAGCTCCCGAGTGAGATCAGGGCTCTGCGGGATTTACTACAATTCCACAGGGCCTGTAAGATAGAACTCTTCTGCCAGACTTTTTGTTGAGGTGGCGGGTGCCCCCTCTTTGTGGCCAACCCCACCAGCAGCATGGACCCTAACATCTTAAATCTTCCACCACTGTTGATATGGTTCTATCACAGCTGACATGGTATTTATGAGTATGGCATTTTATACTGTTGTTTTAATTTGGTTTTAACTGTGTTGTATTTTACATTGTTGTTATCAGCCGTGAGCCTGCCCGCGGGGGGGGGGGCGGGATATAAATCCAAATAATTAATAAATAAACCCAGGTGCCATCAGGAGGTCCACCAGTGGAGCTAGAACTCCAGAAGCCCTCCCACTGTTGCCCCCCCAAGCACCAAGCATCACTGCCCCAGACATAGTGTTCCATCTAATAGCCACTGATGGACCTCTGTTCCATATTTTTATCCAGCCCCCTTTTGAAGCTGTCTATGGTTGTAGCTGCCACCACTTCTGTGGCAGTGAATCCAATGTGTTAATTACTCTTTGGATGAAGAAGTGCTGTTCTAAGCCTATTGCTCATTAATTTCATTGAGTACCCACATGTTCTTGTATTGTGAGAAATGGAGAAAAGAATCATGTCACCCTTCAATTGTTTCTTCAAGCTAAAAAGCCCTAATCTCTTTAACCTTTCTTCATAGGGAAGGTGTTTCATCTCCTTAATCATTTTAGTTGCCCTTTTCTGTACCTTTTCTGCACTTTTCTTAATGTTGTAATATTTTTTTTGAGGTTGTACCATAGATTTATACAGGGGCATTATGATACTGGATGATTGGTTTTTAATCCCCTTTCTAATAATTTCCAGCATAGCACTTGCCTTTTTTACTGCAGTGACACACTGAGTGGACATTTTCAGTGTGTTATCTACCACAAATCCAACATCTCTCTCCTGATGCCATGGACCAACCAGGGCTCAGTGACAGTGAGGACTCCTAAGAGGAGGAGGGGCCCTGTGTAGCCAGCCCATAGTTGACAGAAGCCGATCAACAGGGAAATGAGGTGCAGGCATGCCCTGACTTGCAGCTGATAGCTGGTTCAGAATCACTTCCACCCTCCAACTCTAATTCAGCAGGCAAAGGTCAGCTACCTGCCCCCAGCTCTCTGGGATTAACTGCACCCTTGGAATGCTGCAGAAGAAGGCTGAGAAGGGATTTACAGGCTAGGCAGTACAATGCACATCTCATGGCTCAATGCTAGCTGCCTGCTGATAGTGGTGGTGACTCTTTGCAGGATTGTTCCTCAAAAACTGGTTGCATGCATGACGTCTTGGAATCCAGCTATAAAGTCTCCCAATAAATACTTTGCGGAATGGACACAACGCATACATCAGACACTAAAGAGATGCTGTAACCTGACACCAGAAGCCAGTAAGCCAGCCAGCACATCTAGTCAGTTATCTCCAGTTTGGACCTCATCAGCTTATATTTATAGTTAGGATTTTTGGCTCCCATGTGCATTACTTTGCACTTACCCATGTTGAACCTCATTTGCCACATTGACATCCACTCGCCAAGCCTCAACAAATCCCTCTGGAGTGCCTCACAATACTCCCTGGTTCTCACTACCCTGAACTCCAAGTTGTTAATGAACAAAATAAAAAGCACTGGACCTAGTACCAAGCCCTACAGTACCCCACTGATTACCACCTTCCACTGTAAAAACTGTCCATTTATACTCACTGTTTCCTGATATTAACCAGTTTTTAATCCACAAGAGGACTTGGTGTGCCTTACTGCAGCCCCCTGTGTGCCACAGAGTTTTGTCTTAGGGGGTGTGCTAACTCTTGTATCCAGGGGTCATTTCGTAGAAAAAGAGCTAGGGGAACTCATTAGCATATGTCACACCCCCTGACATCAGGGGCCCGGCGGTGGACCTGCAAGGCCAGCAGGAGTGCGAGGAAGCCTCGCCAAGGCCCTCCCTGGCCCCAGGCAGGCAGGGGTGGGGAGAGGCAGGGAGGAAGCAACTTACCCTCCCTCTTCTCCTGCCTCCTCCTGGCTGGATGAGGGCTGGAAGCGGGGTGGCCAGAAGCAGGGGGCGGGGCTTCGTTATGTGCCCGCCCCCTGCACCTCACCCGGGGGAACTGTGTTCCCCCGCATTCCCCCCCGGGGGAACTGTGTTCCCCCGCGTTCCCCCCCGAAATGACCTCTGCTTGTATCACATTTTGAGTATCCACAAGGTTTTTGGGGAGGAGGAAGGGGAAATCTGCCACTAAAAGTACAGCTCTCAGTTTGTAGTACCCAACCGTATATAAAGTTCACAGAGTAAGAGATTTGGTGGTAAATAAAGCCAGTATAACTATAAGGACTTCAATCAGGAATGCAGCAGGCAATTAGTCCTGAAGGAGTAATTTTCGCTTTTCAGCCGCATGAAAGACTAAGAGGAATTAGCAGTAGCAATTGAGGGACCAAGATAATCAATACAGAAAACCTGGCAAGTAGAAATTTAAAAAATTGTGTTCATTTACAATGTTTCATTATTGAAATAAAGAGATTAAAAGGGCAACACCAATGTCAGGTGCAGAAACAGGGACTATTGCCAGATAAGACTGCACCAGTCCTATCTTGTATAAAGTTGAGAAGGGAGAGAGGGAAAGGTCACCTCAATACGGTAAGAGACAAAGAAGAGCAATAGTAGTGTCGGTTGCTGCCAAAGATCTGCTTTTATCTTGTTTAGCAAGATAGATGAGGAAAGAAAAAGAAAATATGTAGTTATTGTGAGTCAGTGTTCACAGTTTTCTTCAGAACACAGTCAAAAGTTGGAACAGAGATATTAGATACTACAGTGGGAAAGAATAAAGAGGCAAGCAGTGATTATTGGGATCAACTAGGCCATGGCTTTATTAAAGGAGTGGGGCACAAAATATTGTTAAGACCTGTGTGGAAAGCATGGTTGGTGGTGCCCAATATGCCATGGTGCCATGGTGTTCCTACAGCAACACTGAGCTTACCTCTGGGTTAAACCTGATAAATTGCAGCCAATCCCTATTGTGGGAAGAGAAAAGTGTGAGGTAGGTTTCCCATAAGATCATCTGTGTGACTGATGTTGTATCAAATGTTTAGTTCCACACATGACATTCCTACTCATGGTCTGCTCATTCTTTTGAAATCCTGCTATCTCACATCACAACTGAGATTGTCCACTATTCCTCATATTTCTGGGATTTCCCCTCTTCCACAATGGTCTATCTGTAAACAATTCTGATGAGATAACAAAACAAATATATAGACAAACAACTACAATCTATTATATCACAATTAAAACAATGCAGGAGGGGGGGAAATCTAGAGAGACACAAAGATGCCAGCTCAGTGGCCAACTACTCAATGATTAAACTGTAGAATTCACTGCCAGAGGATATAGTGATGGTCACAAGCACAGACAGCTTTAAAAAGGGATTGGACTAAAAGGTGATAGGTCTACCAGTGGCTACTACTCAAGGTGACTAAAGGAAACCTCCAAGTTCAGAGCAGAAAAACTCAGAATACCAGTGTGTCAAGGTACGTGTTTTCCCAGTCGGCCGTGAGGGTGTGGTAGGCGCCCTGACGGAATGCTGAGGTTGGCCAGATCACTTCCTCAGACTCTTGGGTGCAGACACCATTACTTCACGATGAGCGCCCTGTCGGGCTAAGGTTTCTGGGCTAGTGCTGGGTAGGGTTGAGTGTTACGCCTGGTCCGCTTGGCATGCCCACTCTTGTCCACCTGGTGTCTATAGTTACTCAGCCCTTTTTTCTCGTAGCTTGCACCCAGCAGCACCTTAGCCTCAACCGCATCCTCCCTGGTAGTGTGTCACGCCCTCCTCTTTATTTTGTCCTGGTAACTGCCCCACCCTAGAGCAAGCAGGCCATTGGCCCTGTCAGCCTTCTCCCTTCCCTAGAGGGGATCCACCCCTTTTCCTCCCGGTCAGCTCTGCAATGCTGCCAAAGTCACGCCCCGCCTGCTCTTCCTCCTTGGATTGCTGGGGAACCCCGGGGTGGTCGGGCCAGCAGCAGTCCGGGACCTTCCCCAAAGTTTTGGGGATGCTGCCCCAGGGCCAGTCGTCAGTCTTCCCACCCTTCGGTACCACTGGGCCCCGAAGGCGGGCCCTGGCTCTCCCCTATGATCCTTCTACTCGAGTGGGAGGCGGGTCCTCTTTGTTGCTGGTGCAGCCATTTGCCTTGCCATTCTCCTGGTAACTCGGCAGAAGGTTGGACCTGGAGGCGCCTCCTGACCAGTGTTCCCTCTAAGCTGAGTTGGTGTGAGCCAGCTCACAGTTTTTTTAGCCTCCAGCTCACAGATTTTTGCTCTAGCTCAGGAAGGATGGCCTCAAAGCAAACTAATTTATGCAGCAACCAAATGGCTCACTCGCAACTTCAATGCCCGTAGCTCACAAAGTAGAATTTTTGCTCACAAGACTCCACAGCTTAGAGGGAACATTGCTCCTGACACAGTGGTATAATGTTCAGGAAAGGCCTTGGCATCTATGCTCTCTATAGTAACTTGTGGCCACTGTGTGAGACAGGATGCTGGACTGAATGGACTGGAGGTCTGATTCAGCAGGGTTCTTCTTGTCTTCTTATGTTCTTAGTGGGTAGTGAGCAAAAATATGGAATTTAGCTCTTCAAAAATGTATTATTGACTGAGAAGAACAAGGAGGGCAGGGCTGCTGAGAGGGCAGATCTATGGAGACATAATTTTTGGAACCTAGGGTTGTCAGATCCAGGTTGGGAAAAACCTGGATATTTAGGGTTTGGCGCCTGGGAAGGGTGGGGTTTGGGGAGGGGTGGAACATAACCCTCCAAAGCAGCCATTTCCTCCAGGGAAACTGATCTTTGTCATCTGGAGATAAATTGTAACAGCAAAATATCTCCAGGAGCCACCTGGTGGTTGGCAACCCTAGAAGGATTCTGACTAGTCTGAGTTGTCATAACAAATCATGTGACTTCCTTTCATATGGTATTTGAGTTGGGTAAGGGTGATGCAGAAGGAACTGCAAGAATCATTGCCTGCGGGTCTGTGGTAGATCTGGGTAGCCCTGGGTTGAAAACAAATTTACACGGGTCCAACCCTTACCACAGATCTCATGAGTGAGGCTCAAGGCTGAGGTTTGAGCCTTGTAAAACCACATGTGATATAGGTCTAATGTTTGGAAACAGCGAGGCAAGATTGTATGTGCCCCTTCTTCCTCCCCGGTAATATTGCTGAGTTCACAGATAAAAGACTACCAGAATGAGGAGAGACGTAGAACAACTTTAATATGAGGAGGAACTAAAACATCTTGTGCAGCAGTCTCTAAGCCTTGGTCATGTGATCTTACAGCAAGTCAGCTCTTTAATTATAAAATGCTGGTGATCCCTAATCTAAGCTCTGCCACTAGCATGTTGTTATCACTTTCATCCATGCAAGAACGCCGCCAATTCCCAATTCCTTAGCACTATAAAATATAAGGAAATCTCTCTAAGTTTTTAATACTATCATTGTGTATCTTGTAATCTTTCCTCGGTCCACAGGCTTTGTCATAGCACATTTTATTTCCTATATTATATTTCTTTTTTTAGACAACTATCACCATAATTAGCAATGTTGCTTTCCAAATGTTGCCAACCACAAAGAGGGAGAGTTCACATAGCCACTTTGTCTTTACGGTTGTCAGTACAGATGATTAGGTGATCATATGGAGGCAGGTGATGGGGTCAGGTCACTAAAACCCACTCTCACTCCTTGGGTAGTCAGTGAAGGTGTGAGGCTGTCATGTGTACCAGGCTAAGATATTCAAAGGAAAGGGAACAAGGAGGGGATAACGGTTTATGTGACAGAATTTATATGTAATTGGGCCAGACAACTCTTCCTTCACTGAAGATCTTATTTGGGAGGCATTTTTGCAGCTATCGTACCACCATTAGTCTTCTTGCTAGTGACAACTGTTAGAACAACAGGTCAGCAGTCTTTCATAATTAAAGAGTGCAACTACTTCAAAATATAAGACATCAGTAAGTCAAAATAAAAATACCAATTTTGATGACTGAAAATATACAGTTTAGCATTACCCATAGTTGTTGTTCAGTCGCACAGTTGAGTCCAAATCTTCGCGACCCCATGGACCACATCATGCCAGGCCCTCCTGTCTCCCACTGTCCTCCAGAGTTTGCTCAACTTCATGTTCACTGCATCATCTAACCATCTCTTCCTTTGCCATTCCCTTCTTCTTTTACCTTCAATCTTTCCCAGCATCAGGATCTTCTCCAGTGAGTGCTCCCTTCTCACTTGGTAGCCAAAGTATTTGAGCTTCAGTTTCAGTATCTGGCCTTCCAGGGAACAGTCAGGGTTGATTTCCTTTAGGATTGACTGATTTGATCTTGCAAGATAGACACGTTGATTAATAATTGCACAATGTTTCTGCAGCCCAAATGCTGGTTTTTGCAAGTCTTTTATTAGCAAGTGGCACACATGAGGTCTTGTAATAAATATACACAGGAGCACTCTGCATGACTGTTTTACTGCAATAGCATAAATCTGTGCATGGTTTGCACTTGGGTTATCAGTGATTATTCACCTCTAACATTTCCTTTTCTTTGAAGCTGCTCTATGAAGGCAGCCCTTTTCCATTCCATGGGCAGAGTTCCAGTTTAGATTCCTCCTAATATACATTATGTTGCGGAGGTAATCTTTATGATATATTAAAATAGGCTTTTATATATAACCCACATCCTAAAAGTTTCCCATTAAAAATACCAGTGCAAGAGATCTTCTCTATGTGTACCTACTACGAAAAGTTTACAGAAAATGAAATGTGTGTTTAAAAACAACAGCCTCATTTCTAGCCTCTTTTGAAACTTTGTAATCTAGTCTTTTCCTTTACCTTTCTCTTTTAAAAAATGCCCTTCTCTTGTCATACTGCCCAATCCATTGCTCAGAACAAACCAGCTCCTAGCCTTGGTTTACTTCCTCCCCAAATCTGAGCACTGCCCTTCTCCTTCATAGGAAGAGCAAGGGGAAGACTGACCTGGTCTAGCCTTTAGCCAGAGGCTGAGCAGCTGCAGAGGGGTTGCCTTGAGACTGGAGAAGACAGGGGAATGGTGATCCAGCCAAGAGGCCTGCTAACTATGGTTCCAAAGCCAAATGTTGCTTAATATGGAATAAAAATGGCTCCTTAAGAAAAAAAATAAAAGAAAATCTTTAAATTAATTTCTATTGGGGGGGGGGTTAGGTGGGATGCTAGGATTACCACAATTTATTTATTTACTTCATTTATACTTTGCCTTTCTCCCTCATGGGACCCCAAAGCAGTTCTCCTTCATTTTATCCTCACAACAATACTGAGATTGAATATTAGAACTTATATACCCCAGTAACAAATATTACCCTTAGTAATTACGCAAAGTCACATAACAGTTCTGTTTGGCAAAGAATGTGAGTATTTTATCCTCACAACAATACTGAGAATGAATATTAGAACTTATATACCCCAGTAACAAATATTACCCTTAGTAATTACGCAAAGTCACATAACAGTTCTGTTTGGCAAAGAATGTGAGTATATAATCATACGTTTATAGGAATAACATGTATCTGCATTTCTTTAACTTGGTTCCTTCTGGATGGTTTTGGTTCTTTATTTTTTCATTTAAGTCAGTTCAGTCAGCAAGACAACTAAACAGCCTGGTGTTAAAATATGATGTACTAAATTCAAGTCCATTTCAACTAACTGAAATATATTTTTACATTACAATAACATTACACATGGCTTCTTTCAAAATTAGGTTTTGGTTTGTGCTGGGCCTGAAGTCAAACTATATTAAAATAACCCATTTCCCCTGTCTTCTTTTTTCCCCTGCACCTTTGGGGCGGGGGGACGGCTCCCCCCTCAAATTCTGGTGCTTAAGAGCTGACTATGCATTCTAATATAATCAATGACTCTCAGAAGATGATATTAGGAGATCCACAGGACACAGTAAGAATTATTTATGTGCAGTTCTAAAGCATCTTGTTACACAAGTCCTACTTTGGGGAACACTGGTGCAGCATTATCCAGTAATATTTTTATGCCAGAGGAATGGAAGTCATTTTGTAAAAATCTCGTGGCAAACATGAGTCCCCAGTTCTGCAATAAAGGGAATGCAGGTTGGCTGAGTATTTTTTTCAATCTGTTTTGAAGATCTTTTTAGCAATATAGAAATATTTAGAAAAAAATGATATGACAACGCAAACAAAAATGAAATACAAATCCCCAGAAGCTTTGCATTTAATTAAAACGCAGGGACATGTCTGTATCTCATGAGCAAGAGCAATGCCACTCCACTTGATGAAATGGAATACTCCATATATACAATATATATCCACAGAATCAGACAAAGAATGAAGAAATGGGAAGAAGTGAGGAAAAATTCAAAACAGTCAAGTTTTAAATGTATTGCACATCTCTTGATGAAATGTGTGTGATTGCCCTGACACTTGCAGAAAGGACAGGGGGCTTAGGAAGAACAGAGGAGTGCTTTATGAATTACAAGACCTCCTTTATGAATTACAAGATTCTGATAGGGAAAATGCACTACTTTATAAGAAAAAATGCATAATTCATATTAAATCACAACTCATCATAAGGCCATTATCGCTTAGAAGAAAACAGCACCAGCTTTATGGCTTGTGTAGCACTGGAAAGTAGCTCACGGAGGAAAAGGCTCCTGAGAAGAGTCCTGTAGGACCATGAGGAGGATGTTCTTTGTTTGTGTCCTGGGAACCGCCACCGGGTGGTGGCCAGCCGTGCAGAGCTTGATCCCTAAAGAACAATAGAAACTAGCCTCCTAAGGTCCAATATGGGAACCAATAGAAACCTTGGCGGGAGATTCAAACCCCCCAATGGGATCCAGGGGAGTTCCCTTTGATATGTATATAGTTGGCCACTTCGCCGTTGTCTTTGTTCTTAGCCCAGCAACAGACCAAATGTGTGTTTGTGTGGGGGTGGAACCTGCATGTGCTATTTTAATTATGGGAAGGAGCTCTATATTTACCAGCCAAATTCAGCAAAGGAAGTTACAGCAGCATCAGCAGTAAGAAAATAGCCAGTATGATATGGAGGAAAATTCCAGTCCTGTCTCCAGACAGATCCATCAGTCAGAAGCATGTAAATGGATAACATCAAGTCTGGATCCATGCTTTCAATTTGATTAGAAACGTTACCTCAATGCTACACAGAATGCTTCAGATTACATATTGCAACAAAAAATGCAAATCCCTTTAGAAATCAACTGAAGCATGACATTACAATGGGCTAGCCCCATTTAACAAGGTGTATTTATTGTCACAGTAATTATGAATGGGCCTGGCTCCTGTGGTTTTGCCTAAAATGTCACCTGAGAGAAGTAGGAACCCTTGGCAAAGTAATCTCAGCATTCTTTAAGGGCTGTGGAGGATTCCTCAGTTGGAGCTAATGACTCAGAGATATTGTTCTCCTGTTCTTGAGTGAGGGTTTGGAGAACGTGACACAGCAGCTGTGGGAAGGAGCAGGTATGTGGATGTGTATACTTGTTAATAGTTTAGTAGAGACAGATGGGGGGAACAGAAAGTGAAGCATTCTGTCATGCAGGATCTTTCAGAATGTGATGTAGGCAGGGCCAGCTCACCCACTAGGCGAACTAGGCATTCGCCTAGAGCGCCGAGCCCTGGATGGGGTGGCGGCCGACCCTGGATGGGGCGCTGATCTCCCCCGCCAAAAGCCTGAACGAAGGCGTGGTCTGTTTTCTTTGCTTCCCAGGCAGCTGACACATCACATTCCACCTCAGCGCATTGGGACTGGAGCTTGGAGCGGCAGCGGTGGGCAGCTCCGCCCCCCCACCCCCGGCTCCAGCGGCAGAGCCACCATTATCGGGAGGATACGCTGCCACCCCCGCCGGCCCAGCTTCTGTTCTGGGCCTTCTGTTGCCTGCTGCTCTGCTACCTACTTGGGTGAGTGGAGGGCGGCAGTCCGCCAAGGGACACGCAAAACTGGCTCGACTGGGCAGAAGGAGGAGGGGAGGCCGGAGGAGCCTCGCGACGTCTCTTCTCCCCCCCTTGTTCCAACCATTCATCCATGACAAGTGCGGCTTGTTGTCTACACGGGCTGTAGACGTGGCAATCAATCTGAATGCACTTTCAAACTCGGCTTCCAAAATCTTATCCTGGCCATGTTCAGGCAAACAAGGGGCAAGCGGAGATGGTGTGAAAGAGAGGAACTGAGCGCTGGATCCAGTTACGTGAGTTTTAGATCAAGGGCCTGGAATTTAGTCAGTTTCATAAGCCAGGGCTCTCCAAGGCGGAGTCGGCAGTGTCGGAGAAAACAAAGCGATGCCGAGGCGAAAGGAGAGCCAATCCCATAGCAGCCACCACTGCGCCCACGAGGCAGCAACTGCTTCCTTTCACATGATCCTCTTTTCCGGGCTGCAGATCCAGAGTTTAACCGACGGAAGGGGTGGGGAATGTTGGTCCTAAAACTCTGGTTTTCCTTCACCTGGGGGTGTGGCCTGGCTTTGGGGGTTTCCAGTGCCAGGAGGTGGCTGTCCCTTAAAGGGAGTATTGTGTAGTGGGAGCCGCATGGATCGACGACAGATAACGACGTGGTGCATAGCACGCTTTATTAGGCACACAACAAGACATAAAACAAACGGCCGGCAGGCCAACTATATACACACCTGGGGACCACCCCTTGGTCACCATTGGTGGGTTTGAATCTCCCGCCATGGCTCCCATTGGTTCCCCAGTGGAGGGACTAGGATCCTAGTCCCCATTGTCTTCCCAGACTGAAGCTCGGGTATATGCGCTGACCTCCGGTGGCGGTCAGCGGACACAACACCCCTCCCCCCATAGTCCGGAACCACTCCTAGGTGGCATAGTCTTTCAGGTACGCTGGGGGCTGTCGCACCCTTGCCGATCGTCTGGGGCCCTGTGCTGGGGCCACCTGGGTTCCGCACTCCGGTGCGGAAGCCGGCGGTGGAGCTTGGGCCTCGGTGGTCTCCAGCTCGGGTTCTGGGGGCCCCGCCTCTGCTGTCGGGGGCTGGCTGGCCCACAGTGGGTCCTCTGGCGCGGGCATGGTTACATCTGGGCCCTTGAAGGCGTCCTCGTCTGCCGCTGCCTGCT
>NW_015163614.1:409967-410135 GCF_001447785.1 Gekko japonicus | reverse complement strand
AAATGAACACTGGGAATTCACAGAAACTTTTACACTTACGACTTATTGTTAGCATATTGATGTAATGATATGAAATTGTCTAGTGTGTTTTTTTTTAAAAAAACGAACAATAGAGAGCCCCAGGTGTGGGGGGAATTACCAAACAAAAGAATAATTTAAAACAAGTGT
>NW_015163614.1:406355-406475 GCF_001447785.1 Gekko japonicus | reverse complement strand
AGCCCGGCTCAGATGCGGCTAGATCCCATCCTCGTCGCCACTATTGTGTAGTGGGAGCCGCATGGATCGACAACAGACAACGACGTGGTGCATAGCACGCTTTATTAGGCACACAACAAG
>NW_015163614.1:396825-406285 GCF_001447785.1 Gekko japonicus | reverse complement strand
GGAGGGAGGAGTGGGGAGGGGAGGGAGGGAGGGTTGGCCGGCCGGTGCCTTGGAGCAGCACCATGTCTCTCTCACTCAGGCTGGAAGGGCTCTCTGGGGTGCACTCTGGGAGGTTGGCAACCCCGTAATTGGGCACGTGCAAGGGTGAGCGCCAGAAGGTAGCCCCACCTAAGGCGCAAAAAAAACCCTCGGGCCGGCCCTGGATGTGGGGCAGATGATGTGTTGCCTTGCAGGCATGTATGTTTGCATGCACTAATGCTGTACATGTTTTGAGTTGTTTTGTTTTATTTTTTGTTGGATGCCTTGATTATTTTTCACAAAAAAATACTAGCTAAGATACAAATAGATTTTCTGGTACACTTGGAGATTCTGTTGTCCCCCTTTGGTACAAACTGGAAAACCCCTCCTTCTTTGTTTTATTGCTCTGTTTTCTTCCACTTAAGTTCAACCCCGCAAGATAGGATAAATTTTCATTATGGCAATAAGCTTGAGATCTCTATGTAAATAGGCTACAGGGTCCTTAAACTTTTGGCCTTGTCTTTGTTGTTTTCCTGCTGGAGTTTTGATGGCTTTATTTGTAACGATCTCCAACCCCTTGGCATTTAGTTATCAGAAGAGGACCAAAAAAAAAAAATGTTCTTGTGTTTTTCCACTTCAGGTTTGATTCCTTCTAGCCCAAGTTATTCTACAGAATAGCCAACAAATATGCAAGGGAGTTTTACATTCTCATAAGTGGAGTAAAAGACTGCAAGAAGTCCTAAGATGGAACAAAGTCAGAATGCTAGCTAAAAGATGTATGAAAGGAAACTTCAGTGATGAAATAAAACAGACCTTTCCACTCCGATAGGGCAACTTAATATGCAGCCTCCAGTCTTTACATGTCCTCAAGCTCAGAGGAAAATAAGAACACTCCTATGTATGTCTGAAACGAGAAGGAAAACCTTGCAAGCTAGTGATATGGCCTGGAAGATTATGATTAGCCTAAGAGAACATAGACACAGATTCCCCATAAAATGAAAGTGAAGAGTAAAAGAGCATGCAAGTAGCTGGTTCCAGGGAACAGAGTCAATGAAAGAAGCCACAGAAACAAAGCAAGTCAAATACACTACATAACAATACTCATATCCTTGCAGTTCATTTTTTTCTGTTTACACCATAGTGGCCTGAGGAGTGCTGAGACACAGAAAAAAGTGCCTTGCTTAAAATCAGTTTGTGTCAGATAACTTATTAAGAAGAAATATCAGTTGTGTACCTTTAAATGTATGTAGAGGGCATTTTATTTATTTACTGATTTATTTAAAATATTTTAAACCAGGCCAGTAGTCAAAAGGTCCATGAGGTAGATTACCAAAATAAAACCCATTTAAAATATCAAAAACAAATGCAGTTGACTATCAATCAACCCTGAAATACATCAGAAAAACAATAAAAGCAGATCATCTTAACAGCAGCCAACTAAGGGGGGGGGGAAGCATGTGATTTCAATCAAAACAGCTGCTACTTCCTAGTAAACAGCTTCTTCCCTCTGCACAGACTTAGATATTAAGGCAAGAATTATATCTCCAACAAAGAGCTGAAAAGCTGAAGGGAAATGTAATCTCCTGCCCAACATTCAGAGGCAGGTTGCCTTGTTTAATCCGTGATTTTTAATAGTCCATGCATTTTTTTTCTGTTATAGATTTTCCCTACCCACATACAAAACCCTCTCGCTCAATTTTCATTCAGGAACCCAGTTCACACATTAAATATACATTTTCTGACTATAAATAAATAAATGAATTTGTTAACCAGATCTATGAAAGAAGACACTTTTTAATTTTTTAAAACATATTCATCTTGATCCATATCCAGAATGCATCACCGGGAAACATTTGGAAACTGCTGCCTCCATTATAGGAGGATGTTGAATTGGAACCTCCCAACATTTTGGAGAACTTCCAAACATTTTGTGCTTGAACCCAGCCTCCATTGCAGCTTTTTTTTTTTTTTTAACTGCCCCAAGGGGCAGAATTTTATTTGTTTTTGAAACTAAACACACATATAAACATACAAAAAAACAAAACAACACAACACAAAATATAAATGGGGGTAAATCATGCTTGTCCTTAAAACAGTTTGCCTTGTAAGTTTACAATAATAAAATCTTATTTCATTAGCACAAATAATTCTTTCTCCAGTGGCTGCATATTTCAATATTCAAGCCTTTAATTAGCAGTTAGAGTTAAACCTTTATACTTCAATCTGTTATGCTGTTATTATACCAGTCATAAAAACGCTTCCATGTATTTTCAAATGTATAGTTTGTAGACCCTTTCATCAATAATGTTAATTTATCACATTCTGCTGCTTCCACCAGTTTGGTTATATATTCATGTTTCCTTGGTGTTTCAGATGACTTCCAGTACTTAGCGTATAAAATTCTCACTGCTGTCAAATATCTATCATTTTTGTCAAAGTCCTTTGATAATATATTCAAAAGGATTACTTCTGGTGTAAACACTACCTAATATCTTTTGCATTATTTTATGAGTCCACCTCCAATATCTTTTAGTTATTTCACAATGCCACCACATATGATAAAAAGATCCTGTTTTACATTGACATTTCCAGCATACATTAGAACATTTATTATTAGATTTCACTATTCTATCTGGTGTTATATACCACCTGTAAAACATTTTATATATATCTTCTTTATATGCAATAGCTTTTGTAATTTTGATATTTTTTTCCATATCTGATCCCATTGGTCTAAATCAATATTTCGTGCCCATAAATATCATAGGCCCCGGTCACACGGGCAGGAAACTGCGGGGGAGAAGCGTGGCTGTTTGCCCTGGGGCAAACTACTGTGCAGTTATGCGATCAGACCTCCCGTGGAGGTCCTGTGGAGGTACCGTGGAGGTTCCATGGCAAGGGAGAGGTGTTGATCACAGGACAAGCCGGCGCACAATGAAGAAGCGCGCGTTGCGGCAAATTGTTTTTTTTGTGTGTGTGTACACGACAAATGCGCATGCTCCGTTGGGTGCGTGTGGGCATCCACAGAGACTTGGACAAAAAAAACCCATGGGCGGGCGCCGGATGCCACCGGAAACGCGATCAGACGCCCGCCCTTGCCCCGCAGTTTCCGGAAACTAGTACCTCCGAGGTACTAGTTTTTTGCCACGCAGTTTCAGCTGGAAGCCTCGGTTGAGCCACGGGAGTGCTACGCTTCCCAGATGTGCTGGTGAGATCGCGCCCGGAAACTCCGCCTGTTTTCCGTCTCACTTGTGTGGCTTCTGTTCAGTGTGACCGCAGCCATATTAGATTTTAACAGTCTCCTCATACATCGTATCATTGAGCATGAAGGTATAGATTCTTTTTATAATTTTTGAGTCTTTTTTTCAAGCTCCATTAAGTTTTCATAGAAACTCCATCATTTATCTTGACTCTGGAAGAACAATGGGGACTAGGCTCCTGGTCTGTCCACGGAGGGACCAATGGGACGTTGGCGGGAGATTCAAACCCACAAATGGAACCTAGGGGGGACCTAGGGGGTGCCCAAAGTTGTGTACATAGTTGGCCCACAGGCCGTTTCCCTTTGTGCTTGTTGTGTAGCAGTGAAGCGTGCAAGATGCTATGCGAACCGCAGCAGCCTAGCCATGCGGTTAAACCCACTACACATTAGTGGCGATGAGGATGGGATTGTGCGCTTGGCCATCTCGGCCACCGAACGACGTCTGAAGGCACACAGCTCCACAGCTGACCGATGAGCGAGTCGACCAGAGAAACCGATCCCGCCCAGCAGGCCCAAGCGTCGGCCCCAGCACCAGCCCCATCGAGCGCGATGGCAACCGTGTCCGGTCCAGGGCTGCTGCAGCCCTTCGACACTGTGCGCCCGCAAAACTGGGGTGCCTGGGTACGTGGCGTGAAGTCTGTGCTCGCTTTCTACAAGGTGACGGACGATGCGCAAAAGAGAGGGTTCCTCCTCGCCTCCTGAGGAACCGACGTCGTGGCCCTAGCCGAGGGACTACTTTCCCCGACGGACCTGGATGCCTGCTCATTCAACCAGATCGTCAAGGCAGTCCAAGACCACTATGCTCCGAAGCCATCGGAGATGACCTGTCGGTTGGCGTTCTATGACCGGAGCCAACTCACCTGGGAAACAGCCGCGGACTTCCTCGCGGAGTTCCGTCGCTTGGCCGCAGATTGCAACTTCGGGGCGCACCTCAACGAGGTCCTCCGTGACCGTTTTGTTGCAGGACTGCGGGAGCAGAAGCTCAAGCAGCAGATTGCAGAGAAGGAGGATGTCACCCTCGCCACAGTCCTATCATCCGCCATCGCCTGGGAACGGACACACCCAGCCTCAACCGTGGCCCAGCAAGTTGAGCCGGACGACCCCGAGGAGCAAGAGGCCCATCGAGCTTCCACAGGCCCCAAGCATCGCTCTCCAGGGCAGGAACGTCCCCGCACCGCAGGTGCCGACTGTGCGAGCTGCGGGGAGAAGCACGAGAGGAAGTCCTGCCGGTTCCGTGACGCAATATGCCGAAACTGCGGGCGGACCGGCCACATCGCTCACGTGTGCCACTCCAAGGCAAAGAAGGCACCACCATTGCGTCGCAGAGCGGAAGTACACTGTGAGGATGCCGAAGAGGCCGAAGACCTTTACCACCTTACCCAGACGACAAAAAAGGTACTGCTACTACCCGGCAAATCACCCAACCCTAAAATTATGGCCACTGTAACAATAGAGGGGTTCCCTTGCACCATGGAGATAGACTCGGGCTCGCCGGCCTCCATCATTTCCGAGGCCACACTGAGCCGCTTATGCCCAAAGGGGGGACCCTGGTTGCGCCCATCCCTGGTGACACTCATGGACTTCCAGAGGAACCGGGTACTGATAAAAGGGGTCGGGACGTTTCGGGTACAATATGGGAAGTTCAAGAGCCAGCTAGACTTAATCGTAGTTAAGGGAGACCTGGTCAGCTTGCTGGGTTGTGCCTGGTTCGAGCCCCTGGGAATCTCAGTAGAGGGAGTTCAGCTTTGCACGGCTGAAGACTTCAAAGAGATATGCAGGGAGTTTCCCGCTGTATTTGATGACTCCCTGGGCCGATATATGGGCCCCCCGGTGTCCCTGCAGCTAGACCCCAAGGTGGCCCCCATTTGCATGCGTGCCAGGATGGTTCCACTGTCGGTCAAGCCCAAAATCGACGCGGAACTTGATCACCTTGTAGCTCAAGGCATCCTGGAACTGGTCTCCCACACCCAATAGTCGTGGTCGAAAAGCCGAATGGGGCGGTCCGCATCTGCGCGGACTATAAATGTACACTGAACAAGGCGCTACAGGACCATGCATACCTGGTTCCTATGGTTAGCCACATGCTGGCCACCTTGGGAGGGGTGAAGATCTTTAGTAAACTGGATCTCGCCCAGGCTTACCAGCAGTTGCCGGTAGACGAGGCGACTGCTGAAGCGCAAACGATTGTGACCCACCGGGGGGCGTTCCGGGTCAAGAGACTGCAATTTGGGGTGAGCGTGGCACCGGGGCTATTCCAGCAATTGATGGACTCTCTCCTTAAAGGAATCCCCGGCGTCACCCCGTTCTTTGATGATGCTCTGATTGCCACTGCCACGCCGGCCGACTTCGCAGACCGTCTCCGCACAGTGCTCCAGCGTTTCCAGGATGCTGGACTTAAGGTGAAACTGGAAAAGTGTTGGCTGGGGGTGCCATCTGTGGACTTTCTGGGGTTCACAGTGGACACAGAGGGCCTCCACCCGACCAGGGACAAAGTCAAAGCGATCGTGGAAGCTCCGCCCCTGAAGTCCAAAACCGAGCTACAGGCGTTCTTAGGGATTCTCAGTTTCTACCACGCCTTTTTGCCCCACAAGGCAGCGGTAGCAGAACCTCTACATCACCTTTTGGACAAACAGGCCCCCTGGGTATGGGGCCCCCACCAGGCTGCCGCGTTTCATAATGTCAAGGAACTATTGATATCAAACTCGGTCCTGGCCCATTTTAACGAGGCTCTGCCAGTGGTTTTGGCATGCAACGCCTCTTCTTATGGCGTTGGGGCAGTGCTGGCGCATCGTCTTCTGGACGGTCGGGAGGTCCCTGTGGCTTATTACTCACGCACCCTATCTGCGGCCAAGTGGAACTACACCCAGATAGACCGTGAGGGACTTGCCGTTGTCGCAGGGGTCAAGAAGTTCCACGACTTCGTCTACAGCTGGCCTTTCACAATCGCCACGGACCACCGACCGCTACTTGGACTTTTTGCGCCCGATCGCAGGACGCCTCAGGTCATTTCTCCAAGGGTCTTGCGCTGGTCCATCTTCTTAGCGGCCTACGACTACATGCTAGAACACCGCCCCGGGAAAGCCATGGGCCATGCAGACGTTCTTAGCCTTCTTCCCCTTCCGGAGGTGGTGGAAGACCCGCCCCCAGCCCACCTCGTCCTTCAGATGGAAGGCCTGCCGGAGGCCCCGCTGCAAGCTGCAGACATTGCTTGCCGCTCGGCCCAGGACCCCATTATATCCCGAGTGCTGGGCTGGGTGGTGAGGGGGTGGCCGGGGAAGCCCGAAGGCCCCGAGTTCACGGCGTTCACGGCCCGCCGGGAGGAGTTGTCGGCTCACAAAGGCTGCTTGCTGTGAGGTGACAGGGTTGTGGTCCCCAGCGACCTCCGGAAAAAGGTTCTCAAGGCCCTGCATGAAGCACATCCAGGCATCGTGAGGATGAAAGCCCTCATCCGGAGCTACGTCTGGTGGCCGGGCATAGACGCGGAAGTAGAGGCGTGGGTGAAACGTTGCCAGGCCTGCCAGGCCGTCCGACCCAGCCCACCGGGGGTGCCGGCTCAGTCGTGGGAATCCACCTGAACCCCATAGTCTCAGCTACACATAGACTTCGCCGGGCCATTCCATGGACTGTTATTCCTGGTAACGGTGAATTCCTACTCGAAGGGGTTGGAGATAAGCCCCGTCTCTACAACATCCACTAAAGCGACCATACGCGCCCTCAGGAAGATTTTCGCCACCCATGGTCTTCTGGACACCATCGTCTCGGACAACGGGACGGCGTTCACATCTGAGGAATTCCAGCAGTTCCTCAGCAGCAACCTGATCAAACACATCAGGTCGGCGCCGTTCCATCCAGTGACAAACGGCCAGGCGGAATGCATGGTCTGGACGGCTAAGGAAGCGTTGAGCCGCCTGACAGAGGGTGACTGGGAACGTCGCGTCGCATCGCCTGTTTCCTCTTGGCACAACAGACTACACACAACCCAGTAAGTGGCTGCTGCCCAGCTGAGCTTCTAATGGGCCGGAGGCCCACCACCTTGCTGGACCGCTTACACCCAGACTGGGCGCCGGAGCCACGGAACGCCCAGGAGCAGAGAGAAGCACCTTGCGTGTTCTTCCCAGAGGACCCAGTCTACGTGAGGAATTTCGGAAGAGGACCAGCCTGGCTCGCTGGCCGCATCATCCGTCCCACGGGCACCGTGATGTACGAGGTGTCAACGGAATGCGGGCAGGTCCTGCGGTGGCACATCTACCAGTGAAGCGTGCAGGATGCTATGCGAACCGCAGCGGCCTAGCCATGCGGTTAAACCCACTACACATTACATGGCAAATCTTCTGGTATTCTCAGATCATTCTTGTTATCCAAAATATCCTGATATCTTATTAGTTCTTTCCTGGCATAGTGTAAATGCCTCCAGAGGTCCAATAAGTCTTGAGTTTTTTATGTAGTGCCTTTTGTAGATATAATCCCAAACTTTCAGAAGGGCCGCTCATAACCAATGTTGGTTGAAATACTTCTGTGACGATGCTTTCTCATACCACAGGATGCTTTCTCATACCACACGATGCTTTCTCATACCACAGGAAGGCATGCCAGCCTAATAAAAGATCATGTCCTTCTAGTTTCAGTATTCTCTTGTCTTCTAATACAATCTATTTCTTTATCCATGCTAGTGCTGCTGCTCCATTGCAGCTATTTTGTTGTGGAGACCACATCTTGTTCTCCAAATTCCAAAAGTGCTGATAGGGTTGTAAAGTACTGGGTTCGCCACGTGGAGACTTGGACTACAACATGCGTTCAGATGCGTTTATTGTACTTCACACACAAGACAAGGGAAACCGGCCCTGCAAGGGCCAACTATATACACTCCACCCGGCACACCCAGGTTCCCATTGGAGGGTTTGAATTTTCCACCAGGTCTATTGGTGGACACAAGGTGGACTAGGATTCTAGGTTCCCTTTGTGTTCAGGACCCAAGCTCCTACTTTAGCCATGGACCCCTGGTGGCAATCCGCGTACATAACAAGGGTATCCTACCCCTTCAATAGAGGTCAAAAATACACGATTAAACAAAGAGCTTTCAAATTCCCCAAAAATTAAAAAGGAGTTGTGTCAGTGGAAGTTTACTCCATGAGTAAAAGAACCCAGTTGGGTCAAAGCCCAAAAATGTTCTTGGGCCATATGGATATAAATTATCCCACCCCTTTCTCCTAATTCATATAAACTGACACACTATTGTAGGATGTACATGCAGAATATACCTAGCACAGCTGAGACATAGGTATCCCAATAGTACAATAGAAGCTGTAAATTGAAATATATGTGTCACTGGTGCATATTTTTTTCTTAACTTCTCATAAAGCATATAACTGCCTTCAGTGCCAATCCACTTGAGCCTTTGAGGGCCTGACTTAAATTGGGTGGACTTAATATTTTTTCAGGCTGGTCTCAGCTATTATGCAAATGCTGTGGTTTGCCAAATGACCAGACACCAGAAGAAGAGATTGTGTACAATCAATAATAACATAAGAACATAAGAGAAGCCAATGCTGGATCAGGCCAATGGCCCATCTAGTCCAACACTCTGTCACACAGTGGCCAAAAATACCAGGTGCCATCAGGAGGTCCAGCAGTGGGGCCAGGACACTAGAAGCCCTCCCACTGTTGCCCCCCCAAGCACCAAGAAAACAGTGCATCACCTGCCCCAGCCTGTGAGTTCCTATCTATACCTTGTGGCTAATAGCCACTGATGGACCTCTGCTCCATATGTTTATCCAGTTCTCTCTTGAAGCTCTCCATGCTTGTAGCCGCCGCCACCTCCTGTGGCAGTGAATTCCATGTGTTAATCACTCTTTGGGTGAAGAAGTACTTCCTTTTATCTGTTCTAACCTGACCGCTCAGCAATTTCATGGAGTTCCCACAAGTTCTTTTATGGTGAGAAAGGGAGAAAAGTACTTATTTCTCGACCTGCTCTATCCCATGCATAATCTTATAAACCTCGATCATGTCACCCCTCAGTCATCGTTTCTCTAAGCTAAAGAGCCCCAAACGCTTTAACCTTTCTTCATAGGGAAAGTGTTCCAACCCTTTTATCATTCTAGTTGCCCTTTTCTGCACTTTTTCCAATGCTATAATATCCTTTTTAAGGTGTGGTGACCAGTGTTCCCTCTAAGCTGAGTTAGTGTG
>NW_015163614.1:393057-396404 GCF_001447785.1 Gekko japonicus | reverse complement strand
TGCTTACCACCCTCCACTGAGAAAATTGCCCATTTATACTCAGTCTGTTTTCTATTAATTAGCCAGTTTTTTGATCCACAAAAGGACTTGTCCTTTTATCCCATGATTTTTGAGCTTACTTAGGAGCCTTTGATGAGGAACTTTATCAAAAGCTTTCTGGAAGTCAAGGTAAACAACATCTATTGGGTCCCCCTTGTCCATATGTTTGTTCACTCCCTCAAAGAACACGTTAGTGAGACAAGATCTTCCCTTACAGAACCCATGCTGAGTCTTCCTCAATAGTTTTTGTTCATCAATGTGCCTACTAATTCTTTCCTTTGTAACAGTTTCCACCAACTTACCCGGTATCGAAGTCAGACTGACTGGCCTGTAATTTCCTGGATCTCCTCTGGAACCCTTTTTAAAGATGGGTGTGATGTTAGCTACCTTCCAGTCCTCAGGAGTAGAGGCAGATTTTAATGAAGTGCCTTTCACAGGAATCCCAGGGGCCTCCCAATAAAGTAACTATGCACAATAATGCACTGGTATTTCCTTGTAATTGTTGTTTTATATTTATTTATTTATGGTCCTGTCCATACGAGGCCTTTTGGGCCGGGAGTGGGACAGAATGGGGGCGGAGCAAATGGGCATGATCCCACCGCAACATCTGGGAATCGTTGCCTGCCCGTCCCTGTTCCGTCCCAAACGGCGATACCGCGCTGTAAAAAAGAACCACCTACCTAGGTGGTTGTATCCCTTCCAGCGCCGCAAGCCAGGCCATGGGATCGGGTGGCGCGTCCTTGCACCGCCGCATCCCAGCCCCCGGCCGTACTACGCATGCTCGAGCATGCACAGTTCAGCAGCCTCCCCCTCCCATCGGACTTTCCTCCCCGGCATCTGATCGCGCCAGGGAGCGATGCACTGCAGCTGAGGGGATCCATGGGATCCCGCCATGGCGTCTCAAGTTCGGTGCGGCTCTGCTTAGCCGCGTTTCAGCCATCCCGTGTGGCAGCAGCCTACTTTGTTTATTTCTTACCTCTTTCCCCAGTGGGGACCCAAAATAGTTTACATCATTTGCCTCCCTTTCAACAACCATGTGAGGTTCGTTGGGCTGAATGTGTGATGGGCCCAAGGACACCCAGTTTTATAGCAGAGTGAGAATTCAAACCTGGGACTACCAGATCCAAGCCCAACAGTCTAACCATTCAAGTAAGGCTAACTTGATTCAAATGCTAGATAAAGGTCCTTTTCATACATGCCTATTAAATATGCCTTGGCTTCTGAAGGCAAATGGATTTATTTTAAGGTTTCACACAACTTAAGGATAAAATGTCACAGGGGAAAAATCATCAGAAGAAATTAGGCTTTGGAAAAACCAAATTAAGTCTTCATTAACTGAGGGAAGAACAGCATTTTATGCTTAAGATATGGTAAATCTTCAAATAAGCCTGTTTGACTTCAGAAGCTGAAGCAGGAATAGAGGACCAGTCAGATATTTCCTTCTGTTCTCAGAATCCTCCCTTTAACCTGTTTTTATCAGGTTCCCATTTCATGCAATATCATCAATGAGATGGGAGTATGAACCAGCTATCTACTAGAAGTAAGGAAGTAATAGGAGTTGGGGGCTGCCTGGAAGGTAGGAAACATGTCTGTTTCTTAGGTAACAAAAATTACCCCCAACATTTTAGTCATTAAATTGGCTTTCTTTGTTATTCTATATCCCAGGCATGTGACTAGAACATTGAAAGTGCCCACGTCATCATTTTAAAAAAAAGTTTAATCACAACTGTTACATTTGGAATATATCAAGCTTAATTTAAATTTGAAAAAAACAAAGAGTTGTATGACTCCTTAAAGACTGACACATTTATTGTGGAACAAACTTTCATTATCTGCAGCTCAGCTGATTAGATGCATGGAGTGTTATGTTCATTTGGAAGAGATATATGCACAAAGACACAAACAATGACTCTATTATTGTCTGAGGTACCAGAAGACCTTTGTTATTTTCATTGTGGCAGACTTCTGTACCTACTCCCTCTGGAAGTAAACACCTGAGATAGTTATTTTAAAATCAGTTTATCTTTACATACTTCCAAAGTTATGTAGCAAGTTTTCGTCAGATTCTTCTGAAGGCCCTTTGACCAGGAAAAAGGATGGAACAAATGCTTATTCTGCAAGAAAGAGTTAAAATGTACACCATCATACCAGCTCAATTTCAACTGTCACTAGCAGCCTGGGTGTCATTTTTAAAACTGTGCATGGAAGGCTATTTTGTCATTAGCTTCTGGCTTTATAAATGGCAGAGTGTCTTTTTGTGTCTGGATGCTTGATTTGTATAGATTTATGGCATTGTATTAAATGCTAACTAGGACACTGGAGCTTGTTATCCAGTCAATTTCAGGAACACATTTCAATGTATTCCTTGTTTAAATACTGTATATGTAGATAGACTTCAGGAGACCCCTAGTAAAAAAAATATTTCCTTCCCCCCAAAAAACTGCCATTCAGCATCTTAATGATAAACAATAGTATGTGTATGCCTTTTCTTACAGGAGTACATCCAGCCAAAAAAATTGAATGCACCATCCATAATCAGTAAAGCTATGGTATTGACTCTCTGTTTGCATCCATCTAATTTTCATGAAACCATTTCTTGGACAAAATAATATGATCACAATACTTAGACCATGCATATAATAGTTCCCTCAAGGGAAGATAGAAATGATCTAAAATTAACAACAAATAATCTTTACTTCAGTCAGCACAAATAGCCAAAGGAAGAGTTTAGAGTAGGAATAGAATTCCAGGAATACGATTAAACAGCCCACGACCGTTCCGGCCGTTGGGCTGGGAAAGCGCCTTTGCCTCCCAGCTAGAAGAGGCAGAGGACATTTAGGCGCCAACAAGCGCCACATATGGGACCTGGGAGGGGGCGGGGTACTGAAGGCTTAAAAGCCCGGCCCCGCCTCTCCTCTCCAGCAGTCCCGTGCGGCTCGTCGGCCCACCCTCCCGCCCTGTTAGTAGTGCAGGCATTTGCTGGTCGCCTAGTTTGGGGGCCGGGTAGGAATTTTTCACCACTTCCTCATTGGCACTTGGAGGGGGTGTTTTCGCCTACCCTGCACTGCAGCAGTGATGCAGGTGTTTATGGGGGTGAGCTGTTTTAGCCTGGTCGGTCACTTTCGTTAGGCAGGTTGCTATGTGGTATACAGATTGCGGTCCGGTGAGCACCAGCTGACACCCCTCATTTGGGGTTTAAGGGGTCCTGTGAGTACAGTCTTTGTGCCTTGCGGCATGGGGCGGGGAAAACGGACTGCCTTCGGGACGGCCCTGTTTAGGTCCTCTCTTTGAACCTTGCGGCTTGGGGG
>NW_015163614.1:361734-393040 GCF_001447785.1 Gekko japonicus | reverse complement strand
CAGGGTCGTCCTGCAGTGGCTGGCCGGCCGGGTGAGAGCCCCTGCAGTTGGCTCCCACCCGGGGCAGGGTGGCTCGCCCTATTGACAAGGTAAGGGAGGGGTCCTTGACCTCTGGCCTTGACCATAACGCAATCTGTTTTGCCCTTGCCTTTGGTTCCAGTTAAAGTTGTCAGTTAATAAAGTGGCCCTATAGTTAAACCCAACACTTGTGTCTGCCTCATTATTTCTGGCTTGGGGGGCAAATGCTGTGTAAAATTAATGATCAGGAAGGGAAGCTGGTGAATTATTAGCAATCAGAATCTCCCTTTGGTGGAACCAGGGAATAGATAGCACTCTGTCATGAGAACTGAGTGTCTCTGATAAAAATCTGCCCTTCAATAAGTAAGAACCTAAGGGGATTCTTTAATAACTACTTTAGCTCATGCATGAGTACATGCATACCCCCCCCCAACAGAAAGTGGCTAATGAACCAAAATTAATCGCAATGAATAGTATTCTGTTGCTACTTTGGTTATTTACCAAGGCTTTGCAGCTGAATAAGTGGATCCAAGCTGGTGCAAATTTTGATATTGAAAGGAATTTCATTTTCTGTGAATCCCATGAGTATCTTAGTACTTATAGCTTTTGGAATGCCTCACTAGGGCATCAAGAAATTTGCACCATTTCCTCCCAGATGTTTGAAACCAAACACAAGAGTTCCTATTAGGGGTATGCACTAAAACTTTATTTGTATTTAGATTTGGTTTATTTTGTTCATTAATACATTTGTTTGGATTCTTTAATATTGTTACATTTTGTGTTTTGGGGTCTTTAAGCAATTGGCTAGTAAGTTCCATTTGCTTCAGTAGGAAACATGTTCCACGCTGTTGCACTCCCCACCTGCCTGCTCTACTGGTAGAATCTCGACAATGAGTTAAATTGGTTTTGCTTATATTAGTATGCATTTTGAAGATGCACTGAATACATTTATACAGTGAGGAAATTCTTAATCTGTCTGTGTATCACTAGAATGAGATGCTTGCCTAAGGCTCGTGTCTAATTTAAAGGCTCCCCGCACGACCATTTCAGTATTGCAGGGAAGACATGTAAATATGTTAGCTCTAAAGAATATTCCCATTAAGAGGTTTAATTTCCAATTGTGCTTAAAGACCAAGCTAAAAACTCCTCAAAACCATTCAGTTGTAGGAAATTAGTGAACGTTTCTAACAGCTGGATTCATTTTTTTAAAGCCTAGATGAAAACAATCAAGGAGCACATTAAAAAGACATACTTAGCACGACTAGTTAAAAGATGAGTTGTGGTAAAAATTACAAAATGAGATTCCAGATGAAGTCTAGCAAACCTTGGTATCGGGAGTGACATATAATTCATTAATTAAAAATATATCTGACTTGCGATACCTAATTTTATTTGCTAGGTTTCCCTGTACCCTTTGCTAATTGAAATATGAACAATTTCTTCCCTCTCTAATTATCCATCACACTCTAATTGTAGACATAATATGTTGTGCATGTTTCTCTGACAAACAAGAAATGCCTCCAAGGAATGTGCCATAAGATGTCAATCAAGAAATGGAGCTCTGAGAAAAGTGTGCCAACCTATGACAGACTGTTTCTGAAGAGGATGCCCCAGTTGCTTTTGCACTGTGATTTCATGGCAGCTGTCACTGAAACCTAGATAGGGTAAATTGGGATTGATACAAATAGCACTTACCCAATAGGGATGGCAAAGTAATCCTTTCATGAGAATGTACATGTGCAACCTGTGGCACCTGAATTATAGTATGGCTAAGTCATAGACAATGTCCCCAATCTAATCCATGCCTCAGGGCTCAACTAGATGTGCCATATCTGCTTCAGTCACATAGAAATAGGGATGTTCTGATGGCAAAAGGGGTGTTCGGGGGAGGGCTTCCTGCAAATCTTTCCCATCCATGGTTTAACTTTTGTTTTTCTCCTCACAAGAATTCCAAAAAGCTGCAGGAAGAGGACACAGAGAGAGGGACTGTGAGAAAACAAGGGCAGACTGGGCGGAGGGGGGGAGGTTGCTGCACTCCTTACTCATGAACACTTTTGATGTTAGTGCAACATTTGTTTCTCAGTAACAAGAGTGTTGACAGCCACCATGGCCTCCAAGACAAGGATGTCATCGTCGTCATCATCATCAATTTTATTTCTCCTGCACAAAACAAAGATTCCTTCTGCCCCCATTTTTATGACCCAGAGCGGACTCAAATATTGTATGAAAGTAACATCACTTGCCTTGGCCAAAAGAGTATTTCCAATGTGTGCATGGTGCTCCAGTATAAGCAAAGATTTTTCTTTCAGTTAAATGGTGGGAACAGCTTGGCGTGCATCCGCCTATATTAATGAAGCTTGCTCTATCTACTGAATTGAATAGGCAGAGAATAAATGAAGTAAGTACATAACAAAATTTAGGAGTAAGGTATACTTCAGCCAATCCATCTGTTTCAGCTTGCTGGCCATTAATATAGTAAAACATGACAGTATCTCAAACTCTCACAAACTACCCACTGCATGTAGACCCATTGCATGACACCCACATGGGAGCCAATTTTCCATGCAAAGTGCCCAGGAGTAATGTTTTAATGTCCAAAAAAGAGGAGGGAAAATTGAAGACAAAAAGAAAATACGCATAGCAAGACATGTTAAAAATGAGTTACAACAAACATCATAAAATGATATTCAGTATGTAGTCCAGCAAACCTTGGCACTGGCAGTGCCATATAGCTCATTAATTAAAAATATATCTGACTTATACTGTCTAATTATTTGCTACGATTCATGGCATCCCTTGCTAATTGCAATATGAACAATTTCTCTCCTCTGTAATTATCCATTGCAGACTAACTGTAGATGGCACATGATGTGCACATTTCTTTCACTGCCAAGAAATGCCTCTAAGGAATGTATCATTAGATGTCAATCAAGAAATAGAGCTCTGAGGAGAAAGAGTGCCCTCCCACTACAAACTGCTTCTGCAGAAGATGCCCCAGGTCCCCCCCCCCCATTTTTTGCATTGGGATTCTTGGCAGCTATCACTGAAACCCAGCTATGACAAATAGAGATTAACCCAAATGCCACATACCCCCATTAGGAATTGCAGAAGTAGTACACAAATTAGAGAGTAGATAAACTGTAGACAATGTCCCTGATCTAATCTTTGGCTCAGAGCCACACTAGACGTGAGGAATAGTTGATTTATTTATAATATCAATACTTTATATTTTCAGTGTAGCAGCTATTGTGATGGTTTCATTCTCTAACTAAAACAGTATCAATGATAAAAATTAAAAACCTCTAAAACCTTTAAAAAAATTTAAAACTCTGTAGTAAAATAGTAATAAAATAGTCAATAGAACAAGCATTAAGATCAACAACAGACTACTGACTTGTTGGGGAGGAGCCATGGTTCAGTGGTGGAGCATCTTGTTGGCATATAGAAGGTCCTGGTTCAATCCCAAACATTTCCAGTTCAAAGAATCAGGTAGTTGTAGATGTGAAAGACCTAGGGTTGCCAGATCCCTTTGTTGTGTTGGGGGAATTTGGGAGGTGTTCCGGGGTGGGCAGGGACATCATGCAATGCGCTGACATCACCTGGAAGTGACATCAGCGCATTGGCAACATTGGGGGTGATGCTCTGCTTTTGGGGCAAAACTATGGTAAAAACAGCCTCAATAAAGTAAACAATCAGGGATAAGCCCAAGAAAAACTGTGCAGAAGGACATTAAAAATAGAACAGAATAATAAAACAATTTACTAATATGTAACAACAATATAACTGGTAGTGATAACTGAAAAAGTCCAGGTAAATCAACAATGTTATCAATAATCCAACAGGTAAATTTTCAACAATCCAACAGGTAAGTCTACAATGGCTGTGGTCACACACACTAAATAATTAACTTTCAGTCCACTTTCAGTGCACTTTCTAACTAGATTTTTACTGTGTGAACTGCCAAAATCCAGTTGGAAAGAGCACTGAAAGTGGATTGAAAGTGGATTATTTAGTGTGTGTGACCGCAACCAATATTTCAATAATACAACAGGTAAGTCTACCATAAGGAGCTGTGGTGGCTCAAGTGGTTAAGACGCTGAACTGCAGGCTGTGGAAGGTCAGTAGTTCAGCAGTTCGAGACCCGAGTTGCCGCATGACGGAGTGAGCTCCCATCTCTAGTTCCAGCTCCTGCCAACCTAGCAGTTCGAAAGCAAGAAATTGCAAGTAGATAAATAGGTACCACTTTGGTGGGAAGGTAACAGTGTTCTGTGTGCCTTGGTGTTTAGTCATGCCGGCCACATGACCACGGAAATGTCTTCGGACAGCGCTGGCTCTTCGGCTTTGAAACGGAGATGAGCACCGCAACCCTAGAGTCGGACTCGACTGGCTTTCGAGCAAGGGAACCTTTACCTTTACCTTTAACTCTACCATAAACCTGGTAGTAATTCTACATATGCATTGTTTACAAGAATCACAGAAGTAAATCAATAATCCAACAGGTAAGTCTACAATATTTCAGTAATTTTACCTGTTGTAAGTCTACAATGAACATTATTAGTGTTGTATTACTGAAATTTTGTAGACTTACCCGTTGGATTGTTGAAAGTTTACCTGTTGGATTATTGACTTACTTGTGGGATTCTTGTAAACACTGCACATGTAGAATTACTACCAGGTTCATTGTAGACTTACCTGTTGTATTATTGAAATATTGTAGACTTACCTGTTGGATTATTGATTTACTTCTGTGATTCTTGTAAACAATGCATATGTAGAATTACTACCAGGTTCATTGTAGACTTACCTGTTGTATTATTGAAATATTGTAGACTTACCTGTTAGATTGTTGAAAAGTTACCTTTGGATTATTGATAACATTGTAGATTTACCTTTTGGATTTTTGTAAATACTACATATGTAGTATTTTCAGTTATCACTACCAGTTATGTTGTTGTTACTTATTAGTAAATTGTTTTATTATTCCATTCTATTATTAGCATCCTTCTGCACAGTTTTTCTTGGGCTTATCAAAAACAGCCTCAAACCATAGAGTTTTACCCAAAAAGCAGAGCATCCCCCACCCCACCCCAATGTAACCGACATGCTGACATCTCTTCCAGGTGACATCAGTGCATTGCACATGGCATCAGGTGGGGTGAATTTCCTCCTGCTGGCCAGCTGGCTAGTGGCGGGCAGGAGCCTGCAAAAATGGGGGATCCCCCACCCGTACCTGGGGAATGGTATTCCTACAAATGAGAACATGAAAGCTACACCCAGCCTGAGTAGACAGTACTGATATACTGACGGACCAATGGTCTAATTCATGTGTTCACAAGGATAAATCATCAGTGGTTAAATTTTTAAGCATATTGAAAACCACTTTAAAAACTTGTAGGAGAATAAAAAATTACAGGTCACAATCAAAACCAAAATGAATGTCAGCGGCAGCTCCACTGTGTGTTTTCCCAGTACGCAGGTGCTGATCCAACAGGGGAGCTACCACCCCATCCATGGAGGCGAAATCCCACCATGTGCCCTCTCTGCACCAGAAGCTGGTCCTTGGGACAATGTGGACAAAACCAGCCTCCTGTCTCTTTTCTACCCACGGTGATTGGGGACCCTCTTGCAAGGTCCCTGGGGATGAGGCCTGTGTCTGGCACAGCCCATCCCACCCACACTTTCCTTCATGTGGACAGCGATTGAGTGGGTGCAGCTGGAGAGCCATCATGAGTGGTGGAAAGAGATTGCGAGTTGGTGCTGCAAGAGATGCCAGTAAGGGACAGGAGAGCATTGAGAGGCTCCTGGGAGACCTCTCTGAGTCTCTCTGGGGCCCCTGGCACTCCCCACGCCTCCTCCTGCTGAGCCTCCAGTGAGGGTGGCATGTGAGTTGGCATGAGATTGCCCTCAGCACCATGAGCTAGATGGCATTGGGCAGGGGAGCCTCTGGTGCCCTGTAAGAGAACAGCTCCAAGAGAACTGTGACCGACCCAAGGTCACCCAGCTGTCTGCATGTGAAGGAGTGGGAAATTAAACCTAGTTCTCCAGATTAGAGTCTGCCGCTTCTAACCACTACACCAAACTGGGGGGGTCACAGCAGAAGAGGAGCATTGCCCACTGATGGGCTCTCCATCCCCTGCCAGTAATGGGCACTTGGTTCTGCCTCCTTGACTCATGGTTCCCATTGGTTCTGCCTGCCCTATCATGCCGCCTCCTCCATGCCTCCACTTGCAACAACATCAGAACAGAGTGCTGTGGTGGAAAAGAATGTGGTGGAATCACCTTATATGCTGCCACAGCCATGGACAACAACACTGTTGGGTCACCTTTTTCCCCTTTGGCCACAGATGCAGGTTGATCTGCTGTGTGTAAAATATAATGTGTTAGTAAGGCAGTTTTAAACATTATTCTAGCTGCATGGTAGCTTCTTTGCCATATAACCAGAGAAAAGTGGCCAAAGAGCAGACACATTAACAAAAATAGTAAAAAAAAATATTCTCAGTCAGGCTAGGAAAAACAGGTTATGTCAAAAATTAGAGTCAGGAAGAGGACTCAGGGCTCCCAAGTACTTACCTTAATTCGGCGGGGGATGTATAGTTCTTCGCGGGACCATTCCCACGGGGAAAACACAGCCACTGCACTATTCCATCGCCCAAACGTGACGTAGGCACGGAGCCGGGCGACACTCTAGCAATGGGGCTGGAAACTCAATGGTACCATCGAGTTTCCAGTCCCATTAACACAGCGTCGCCCAGCTACGTGCCTATGTCACGTCTGGGTGACGGAATAGTGCAGCGCCTGTGTTCCAAGCAAGAATCTTCCGGCAGGGAAGCATGTGTCCCCCGCCGGATCGAAGGTAGGTACTTGGGAACCCTAAGAGGACTACCATTGGAAGCAACAAAATGTTCATTGATGAAAAACATATATGTCTGGCAAGAACTATGTAATCTCTTAAATTCTAGCAGTTAGCATCCTAATTCATATATTAGATTTGTTATAATATAGCAGAGTTTAAAGATGCAAGCTGGACAATCTGAGACTGTGTTTCACTTTAACAGTACAATGACTATCACGGGGTTGTGTTGCTGCCATAGGGTTGGATCCAAGCATCTTTTCCACTGCCGAAAATAGAAAGAGGGTATCCCTTTTGACAAAGAAGTTTCTGCTGGGAATCATGGGACCTGCATGGGCAAAAGCCACATTGTACGGGGGCTGTTAGGTGAGGTTGCTTGAAAAGGCTGGCTGGATCAAAACCATAACTGCCACCAATTCCTTCCCTAGTCCTTTTACGCATCTGCTCTACCCTGCCATAAGTACTGCAACTTTAATAGTACTCCCTGGCAGGTGTGATAAAAGAATGTGTGGAGTAAAGGGCCTGGCAGAAGAGTAGCAGCTTCAATTAAATGTCACGTCAGATTCTCCAATGTGCAGCCCAGCAACCCTCTATTTCAGATGATTTTGCAGTACGTGTGATAACTCTGAAAAGTAACTAAGTGAAAGTCAATGGGATTTGGCTTCCCATAATCAATATATGTTTCTTTTCACACAAAATTAATTTGGCATTAATATTTACAGTATATGTTCAGTAAAGTGCTTCCTCCCTCCTCTTCACATTTCCCTATTATGCATGAATTGCAGCTACGGGGGAAATCATTATTTGCCACACTGTGATAAAACTTGAATCGCTCAAGCTCTCACTGTTGCCTGTCTCCCTGTAGCATACAACTTGTTTCTACATTTTTCTCCTCATTGAACTTAAGTGCATCTTTGTGGCTGTTAACCATCTATGGGACTTCTGTTCAGTTTGTTTTGGGAATGAATCAGAAAACAGTCCCTGCCTAATGTTTGGTTCTCTTCCAATGTGAGCATGCAGCCAGCGGAAGGTCCCATTAAGGACACAAGAAGTTTCTGTGTATCTCCTATATCAGCATCTTGCTTCCTTACTATCTTAACACAAGGAGAAGAGAGGGGGGCAGGGTGGACGTATGGGTTTGTTGAGCCTTCCATTCCCTCAGCTGACCACTTCTACTCATCAGTCATGATTCCTTCCACACTAAGCCTTTGCTCCACTTTCCCTCTTCAACTGTTGTAATTGGGGGGGGGGGGTTGCTTTCACACAACATTGTGCTCACTTTGAGCATGCATAACATGGTTGCTTACCATGCTGGAACAATAACAAATACACGTACACACTCCTTTGTTTCAGCTCAAAGTGGTGGCAGCAGGATGGCTGTGGGCAGACTTCTGCATGGAAGCTCTGCCTACAGTCAGTCATGAAGGAGGAAGCTAAGTTTACTTTTATCCCCCCCCCCGCCTTTACCAGCTGTTCCATCCCCACACACACAACTCAGCGGCAGTGCTTCCACTCAGATGCAAAAGGGAAAGGGATGGTTGGCCTTTTGCCTTTAATAACTTTCCCCCCAAAGCTGAGCAGTGAAGCTCAGCTGTGAATCCAAGGGGGTCCCTGGGGGAGAGCATTCTGGTCATTTTGACACTTGTAAGCTGACATGCCAGATGGCAAAGGGGAGGGTCAGGGAGAGCATCCAATCAGCATCGGGTTAGGACCCTGCAGAGGCCTTCCCCACACACCTCCATCCTACTCACTGCTGCTGCCACAGCTGGGTGGCTTTTTCTGTCCCTGAGTGGAACCAGTCTATATGTATATATAAATTGAGGGAACCAGGACCCTAATGAGCCTATGGGATTACTCTGCACATGGACATTTGCACCAGTGATGGAATAGACAATGCCCTTGGAATAAGTATAACTCTTATAGTGGTCAAAACTCTTCACAAACAGTACAACAGTGTTTTGTTTCCTAAAATGGCAGGCACTTATCCTCATGTAAGCTGTCATTTATACAGCCAAATTATCTTCTTTTAACATAGCAATGGAATTGTAAGATTATAAAATAAAAAAAGATATTGCTTCACCACAGAATTTCTCACCAAGTATCCACTAGTCACACAAGACACAAAAGAAGCTTTGAGGTAAGTTTAACATTAGCTTTCTCCAGCAATTATCTTCCACTCATCTGTTGCTTCTATTTACTAAAAAGTAAATAGGAACAACACTAAAGAAAGAAAACAGTGTAGGTGAAAAGTACTGGGTTCGACGCATGGAGGACTCGGACCACGACATGTGTTCAGATGCATTTATTGTACTTCACAACAAGACACACAAAATGGCCCTGCAAGGCCAACTATATACACTCCACCCAGCACACCTCTGTCCCCATTGGAGGGTTTGACTCTCCCGCCAAGGGTGCTATTGGTGGATTCCCGGTGGACTAGGATCCTAGGTCCCCTTTGTGTTTGGGGATCAAGCTCCTGCATACATAACACCCCTCCCCCCTTAGTCTTGATCCAATTTATGTTACATAGTCCTTCAGATAGGTGGGGGGTCTGCGCTCTCAGAGGGAATGCCGGGGCACTGGCACAGGGTTGCTTACGGCCACCTCTGGCTGGCTAACCATTTCTGGTTCCGGTGAGGGTGGCGGCGGCGGCTCTTCGGATTCTGGTGGTGTGGCTCTTTGGATTCTGGACTGGTGGGGGCTCACCTGTGTGTGGGAGTTTGGGTTGAGTGCTGGCCAGCGGCACATAGAGTCATGGTCCCTCGAGCTGGGGTTGCTCTTCAGCCTCCGGGACCTGTCGCCGCCTAAGTTGGTCAATGTGTTTTTTCAGGAGTTGGCTATCCACTGTAGAGACCTCATAGGAGACCGGGCCGGTGACTTGGACTACCCAGCCTGCAATCCAGGAGGGCTCTCTCCCAAAGTTCCAGATGAACCCAGGGTCGCCCGGAAAGAACCCCCGGGGAGCGTCCCTTTGTTCCGTCAGGCGCCTTGAGTCCGGTGCCCAGTCTGGGTATAGGCGGTCCAACAGGATCGTGGGATGCTGGCCCATCAGCAGTTCGGCTGGGCAGTGGCCGGTGACAGGGTTGGGTGTCATCCACTGAGTCAGTAGGAAGCGGGCAAGCTGGAACTCCCAGTCCCCATCTGTGATCCGGCTGAGGGCTTCCTTTGCTGTACAAACCATCCTCTCTGCTTGACCATTGGTCGCGAGGTGTAATGGTGCCGAGCTTACATGCCGGATCAGGTTCCGCTGTAGGAAGTCCTGGAACTCCACAGATGTGAAAACAGTCCTGTTGTCAGAAACAATCATGTCTGGCAGCCCATGGGTTGAGAAGATCCGGCAGAGCAAGCGTATGACGGCCTTCGCAGACGTGGTGGACACGGGGCTGATCTCCAACCATTTGGAGTATGAGTCTACTGTTACCAGGAATAACAGCCCCTGGAAGGGCCTGGAAAAGTCAATATGTAGCCGGGATCCAGGTTTGTATGTAGACTTTTACGACTGGGTTGTAAACAATCATATAAAATGGCAGCCTCACAAAGAAAGATTAAAGCGAAACCGGCGGGTAGTCAGAGCCCAAAACCGGAAGAGAGAGCAGACGTCATGAAAATGTTAGCGAATATGCTCAAGCCGGTGATGGAGCAACTCAATGGTATTAACCAGCAACTGACCTCACTGAATCAAAACTTTGCATCCCAGCAGCTACAACTGGCAGAAACGACGAAGAAGGTGGAGCATACGACTGAGAGAATTAAAGTGATAGAGACCACAAACAAGAAAATGAAGAAAAGAATGGGGGGAGTTGAAGCAAAACAAAACTTCCAAGAAAACCGCTTGTTACAGCTACAGATGGAAAAAGCCAACATGATTATCAGATTCCAGGGAGTTCCTGAATCGCAAATGGAGGATCTGATGAAGCTGCTCAACGAGATCATTGCTCCAGCAATAGGCTCACCAGCAGATGGTAAAAGAGATGGAAACTGCTAATAGGGCATACTCCAATTAGATATTAAAAAAATAGCCTGCCTGGAGAAATTGTGGTCAGATTCTCAAGAAGACAGACCAGAGGTGCTATTTTAAAAGCGACTTCAGCAACTCCACTGAAAATGGGGAATATAAACATTAAAACTTTAAAAGACATTCCATTTGAAATTCGCCAAAAGGGGGAAAGCTATAAGGACTTAATTTTTTTTGTTCAAATTAATGGAATTTCGTACAGGTGGGCAATTCCAGAGGGTGTCATCTTTAAAATCAACGACAAAAGAGAAAAGATTGACTCCATTTTCAAAGCCAAAGAATTTTTGAGATGCCAGTTGGGAATGGAAGAAGAATCCAAAGATGAAGAATCGAAATCAAGTGACTCTGCTACCTCTGGAACAAAAGAGGACTCTGCTGTAGAAACGGGTGCAGGCACAATGAAAGTTACATATGATTTCAGAGACAGAAAACTGAAGTAAAGGCAGAAGGACTCTGAAAATTGCCTTTTGAAGCAACTAACAAGAAGATGCTCAGAAAGTTCTCTCACAACAGCTAACATACTAACATTGAAGCCGAGACAAACAAGAACTCTACAAGTATATTGTTGTACTAACATTTTTATTAATAACATTTAGACTAACACGGATATGATCTCCTCCTCTTGGGTTTTGAATGTAGTGTGGTTATCTATCCTTTATCCTTAGATGTTATCCCCCTCCCACATATTTTCTTTGTAGTTTTGTAGTCTTATAAAAAATAATAAAAAATATCCCTCCGGGATTTCAAAAAAAAAGGGGGGGTGCTATTGGTGGACTCCCGGTGGACTAGGATCCTAGGTCCCCTTTGTGTTTGGGGATCAAGCTTCTGCTTTAGCCACAGACCTCTGGTGGCGGTCTGTGTACATAACAGTTGGCAAACATTACAATTAGAATTAATTTACCTACAAAGTTTCCACTCATTGTCTAACTTTTAAGAAAGCTCTTTCTAAGCTGTCTGTTGTTTCCTCACAAGTCCTTTGGGTGTTTGCTTGTTGTGCCTTTTGCTCCACTGAACAATAGAAGTGGTGTCACAATTTGCTCGTCAAGGGAACCAAGTAGCTCATTTACTTATTTAGCTCAGTTATCTAGAGTTCCATAATTCTTCTCTCCAGATTTTTTAGCCCTACATCTGAGCAGAAGGTCACATAGGAAAAAACTGTTCATCCTTGTTCCTTCAGTCCTTTCGCTGCTCAAAATCACCATACCCAAGCTACTTTATCACCCACAGAGGAAATACATGGCCTCCCCATACCCCCATATCTTTACTCTGGGGGGGGGAACTAGCTGAGAGGGGAGATTCTGAGTTGGAAAAGATGTGGTTTTGTACACCACAGTGAGAGTGGGAATGAAATATAACATGTGTGACTTTAGAAATAAAAAGAGTATATCCTGTTGTTCCTAGGCATTTGGGTAGGGATGCCAGGCAATGGACAGGCATCCCTGGGAGCTTTGGTGGCAGGGCAAAGAGGGGAAATGACATTGGGCTGTGTGCTGTGGACAAAACCCACCAACATAAATGGCAGATATGAGCCAGTGGTCTAAAAACTTTATGGTAGTACTTGGTGCAGCTTGCTCAGACATGACATCAGCACATAGCCCGATGTCACTTCCGCCCCCTCTTGCCAGCTTGAGAGGCAAGGACAGATGGGAAGGCTCCTTCCTTGGTAGATTGCCCTCCCAAAGCAGGCATTTGGTAAGCCTACATGTGGAAGTATTTGTGTTTGATATTTTGATGTGTGTGTGTGTGTGTGTGTGTGTGTGTTTTATAGCAGTTTTACTGAAGTTCACAAGTACCAAGTACATATTACAAACTTTGGTGGTTCATAATGGTCACCTTCGGTCCTAGGTAAACGCTATGTTCTTTTTCAGTTCAGACCAAGGGAGGGCTTAACCAATGGGCAAAAGGGGCAGCTTACCCTTGCTTAAGGTTCCCAACTGTCCATGGCCCTGTCCCCCCAACAGAGGAGGGGAAGAAGAAGAAAAAGCAGCCTCCCTCTGCCACCACTTGTACCTGCCCTGCCCATGACTTGGGCCACCCACTTGCAGTGACATCCCCTCATGCCTGTTTTATCTGAGGCTTGGGCAGCCAACTCCCAGAGACAGCTCCTACCCTCTTCATATACGGTGAGGGCCTCCCTTTGTTGGCCTGGGCAGTGGGCCAGTGGGAGGTCCTGGATAGCTGTGATCCTGGGGTCACAGCAACTGGGACTTTTGCCCTAAGACTGGGGTCTGGGACTTTTGCCCTAAGACCACCACTGGCGCAGACTGTACTTCTCATTCCATACCACTCCTTCCCATCCACCCATTCAATTACCTGTGGTAGTTGACAGGGCTGGAGTAAGGCATGCTGAGGCTGCCAAATATGTGGCGGCAGTTATTGCACAGCATATTTAAAGAGCCACCTTCCTGGTTTGTTTTACCTGATTGTGTGCTCCTGTTCATGACAATGGTTGAAGGAACAGTAATTGGATTGGACTGCGACATGCTGAAGCTCTGAGACCCTAAACTCTACCTAGTTTATGAGGTCTGATATCATTACCAGAAATGGAAATTTAAGTGATTTTTAGTAACTGTTTTGTATTTAGAGGCCCTTTGTAATCCTAAACGGTAGCATACTTTGTGTATATGTAAATCCTGCTTTGAAGACTGATATGGATACAGAGGAGAAGCCTTCTCTCTCTCAAGGTGACTTGCATTTTGCTACGGTAGTATCCCAATTTTTTTCTAAGGGTCCCTGATGTGCTTAGTACAGCTCTGGAAACCATATTTCCCGGGACTCCCCCAATTTTCTATGCCAATAAAAGGTATTTGAATTTGAAATTTGAATTTGACTCCCCCAATTAATAAGGCTATAATACCTTGAATTGTACCCTTAACCTCTGATTGCAGGTTACCTTCCAGGTAACCCACTCCCATGGGGGCTTAACATTTTCTTGAGCACTTCATAGGAGTGCAAAGATGAAACTTTCTACAATAATACCTAATGACTGTAAGCTACTGCTGCCTTTAATGTATACTTTATCAAGTTGCCAATTGCAAATGTTTGCTAGAAATAATCAGAGCTGGTTCCAGGTTTTAGAGAGTTCTGGGAGGAAATTCCCCCCCCCCTTGCCTACCACCAGAGCTCCTACTTGCATCCCACTTTCCACCCCCACCCTTTTGCTTCTCCAACTGCCTGTGCATCTTTCCCTGGCTCATGAGCCTTCCCATCAAATGCACTCACAGCTGACCACACAACCTGCATGCCCTTTGCCTGATGGTGCTGGGTAGTGCATACAGCTGGGGGTGCTGCTGCTATGGCTGCCAAGAGCACCAGTGCTGTGTACCACCTGTATGCGCTTTCCCAATCATGCTGGGCAGCACTTTTAGCTGGGAGCTGTGGATTGTGTAGTTGCTCACAGGTAGGTAGGGGGTGGGCAGCAGGAGAGGTGTGTAGATGGGTAATATGGCAGTGGGTCCCATCCAAAGTCCTGGGGCCCAGCAGCTGCCTCACTTCAGGGTATCCTGATGCCGCACCTGGAAATAACTATGAAAGTGATAATGCATTTCATTATAATATTATTTTCTCAGCTCTGAATTATTTAGATAAAACTCCCAAACTGCTATTTTCAGTATTCCCCGGATGAAAGATTGTTGTGAATACGTCTGTATGGCACATTGTAAATCATGTATTGTAATTTGCTCATATAAGCATATTTCTGTAGCCTATTATTGTTTTCAGTAACTCTGAATTATATCTTTGGGTTCCCTCCTTTCTATTCACAATCTGGATTCTCTGTATCATTTAGGTTGCAATATCTTTTTTCACACTAAAGTAACTTTTGGCTTGAATGCAACCTTAAAAATGCATAAATCTCAGTAAATGAATTCCATATGCTGAATTAGATAAAAACATAGAAAAATGTAATTATCTACATTGATTGTCCATTTGCTTACATTATAAAATCCATTACATAATTTATTATACTAGGAAGCAGCAGCCTGAGGCCTAAAATATTTACACATTTTGTCTTTGACTCAACCAACTGTTGGCTCAATTCAAACTGGGTCTCATTTTCTGTACAGAACCAATTGCAGTACCTGAACTTGAAAAGTGAATGCAAGGTTCTTCCTTAGAGATGCTGTCAGAATTGTATTCCATGGTTTCAGATTAAGAGCTTTAGTGGCTTGCAGTATTTGCTTTCAATATGAAGACAAGCATTAAACCTCCTAGTTCTTCTTTCGCCCTGTTCATACGAGGCGTTTTGGGCCAGGAGGGGGATGGAACGGGGGCAGAGCAAACGGGCGTGATCCAACGGCAACATCTGGGAATCGTTGCCTGCCCGTCCCTGTTCCGTCCCAAACACCGATACCGCGCAGCAAAAAAACCCACCTACCTAGGTGGTTGTATCCCTTGACGCGGCTCAAGGCGGGCCGTGAAATCGGCTGGCGCGTCCTTGCGCCGCTGCATCTTGGCCCCCAGTCGTACTGCGCATGCTCGAGCATGCGCAGTTCGGCAGCCTCCCGCTCCCATCGGACTCTTGCTCCCCGGCATTTGATCGTGCCAGGGAGTGATGCGCCGCGGCTGAGGGGATCCGTGGGATCCCTCCGCGGCGTCTCAAGTTTGGTGCGGCCAGGGGTCATTTCGTAGAAAAAGAGCTAGGGGAACTCATTAGCATAACTCATTAGCATATGCCACACCCCTGACATCAGGGGCCCGGCGGTGGACCTGCAAGGCCAGCAGGAGTGCGAGGAAGCCCCACCAAGGCCCTCCCTGGCCCCAGGCAGGCAGGGGTGGGGAGAGACGGGGAGGAAGCAACTTACCCTCCCTCTTCTCCTGCCTCCTCCTGGCTGAATGAGGGCTGGAAGCGGGGCGGCCGGAAGCAGGGGGCAGGGCTTCGTCATGTGCCCTGCCCCCCTACACCTCACCCGGGAGAACTGCGTTCCCTCCTGAAATGACCTCTGGGTGCGGCTCTGATTAGCCGCGTTTCAGCCATCCCGTGTGGCAGGGTCCTCTGATTTATACTTGAAAAAGAGAACCCTCCTTCTTCTATGTTTGAAGCCCTGGCCAGAAGCTCCAAAGTTTGTAGAATCCCAAGAAAACTATATGCAAGATCCAAGTTTGCTTACAAGGAGATTTTAATAAATCTTCAAATTTACAGAAATAGCAAGCTTCAATCCTCTAGGCCTCAAACATACACAGCAAAGCCAGTCAGAACTTGAGATGAGATAAACTGCTAAAACTAAAAGTCCTATGCCCTAATTGCTGGCTACAATTCAAGAATATTGTCATCAAAGCTACATCCTAGACAGTGAGAGATCTTGCATCTGATACTCAGTGGTGGAGGTAAACAAGTCAGCTTTCTAGATAAGAATTTGGGAGAATGTGAATGAAAGCAGTCTCTGGTGAGCAGCCTGCTGGCCATCCTCCCAAGCAAATAGAGGTCAGGAACTAACAGAACTCCAAGATGGGGTAACCAAAGCTATACATTCTCTTATCTCTTACCTTGTTGCTGGCAGTGGTTACTGTTGTAGCCTTGCAGCAACTGGCCATCCAGTCACCTGGTCCGCAGATGGCCAGGAATACGATATCTCTCTCTCTACCTTTGCCTTCTCCAATACTTCAGATGCTGCTACAGCAGTATCTACACACCAAGTAAGCACTGAAAAGTGTAGGGCCCCCCCCGCAACCGGCATTAGTACATTACAAGTGGGAAACTGCAAGGACTTGAAAGAGATATCTCATTTCTCTCCTCCTTCACTATTTCCTGAAAGCCCCCATAGCCTCTCCCCTTTTCCTTCTCTCCTTCTAGTGTTGACAACCTCCAGGTGGGACCTGGAGATCTCCTGGAATCACAACAGATCTCCCAACTACACATTCACTAGGGCCATGCATCAAAGTGAGAAAATGTATATCAGCAAGGGTGACACATCTTTGAACTAAAACCTAGTGTTTGTATTTTCTAATAATGGAGTCAGATGTAGTTACTGCTTAGGAGTATGATTATTTGTGTGTGGGGGTACAATCACAAAAGTGAAAGCCTCAGGGGTGTGTTACACCAATATAAAGAAATACAATGGGCTATGTTTAATGCTAAAAAATTGTTGGATTCAGGTGTTGCTAAGGGATATTTAATATGTCTTGCATACCTTATGATATTATCTGAGCAGAGATTACAAATGTTTGACTTTAAGACATTTAATGATATATTTCCACATATTGCCACTGGAATCCTAATTTTATAATTCTACTCTCTGCTGGAAATGCAGGATGCACAGGTTCTCTGCATATTTAAAAAAAGAGAGAAAAGAACAATAATGTTCAATTTAAATTCTAGATGGGGAATGACCTTCATCAACTGAAGGATCCTTAATTGTTTTGAATTCCATGGAAAGAGAATTTTTCATGAAGGGGTGTCCTGGTATTCAGATTTGATCAGTCACTTGTGGGGTATAGTTGTTGTGTAATCTCTATCAGGGGTCATTTAGTAGAAAAATAGGTGCAGGAGCTCATTAGCATAACTCATTAGCATAACTTATTTGCATATGTCACACCCCCTGACATCACCGGAAGTGTGTCAGAAGGCAACATCCACCGCTCAGGCTCCATTGGACTATTTTGGATTGCTAGCTATTGGGGGGGGGGGAATGTGCAGATCTGTCCTTGCAGAGGAGGGAGAGCTTGTACCTGAATAAAACTTGGTCTTAAAGGTGCCACTGGACCGTTTTGGACTGGGGGGCCGGTGGGAGCTCTGCAACTTACCTGGCTGCTTCTTGCTCTGACTGAAGGCTGCTGGGAACAGGGGGTGGGGCTTGTTGCATGTGCCTGCCCCCTGGGCTTTTTACTGCCGGTGTCAGCAAAAAATCATGTCTATAGGATTGCCTGGTTGGCTTTTCTACTTGGGGCTTGGATTTCGAAACCAAGAATTACTGCTTCTTGCTGAGACCTCCTATAATCAAGTGCACACCCTTTTATGTCATTTAGGTGACGTATTAAGTTAAAAACAAAGGTTTGCTTTCCATTTCTTTGACTTGAACATTATGGTATTTGTATATGTTAAATAATCCCTTAGGTATGTCAGCCTCCATGTATTTAGATGGAGAGACTTTACTGGGCCTATCTCATTCTCATGCCACATTAGTACCTTACAGTACAATACCATGCACTGAAATCAATAGACTGACATAACTTTGTATACGAGTAACATCTGTCTCAAACAAAATTCAAAGTGAAAATTCAAAATCTGCACTGCTTCAGTTGAGCTCATCAGGGTTGACCCCACTAGTGAAATATGCCGCCTGGCTTCTTCCCACACCTAATCATAATTTTGCATTTAATAAATGTAAATAAAATGAGCCTTTTATCATTCAAAGCAATCAAGGCACAAAACAAACATTACTGTTAATGAGCACGCACACACAGGAATACTTAAGTTCAGAACCAATTTGACAAGCTTCCAAAGAAAAATTAGACTAAATTGGGGTCATTTCTCTAAAGAAAGACGTAAACACTAAATAACAGATATTCTTGGAAACTGCTCAGTCAAACAGGTAACTATGAAAGCTAATTGAGCTGAAGCTTTGGGGTACATGATGGTGAGGAATATTCACACTCACGGGAGAGTTCCTAGTCAGCCTTTTCTAGGTTTAGCTCAAAGTCAAGAGCAATTGTGCTGGCTCATCTCCTGCAAAAAAAGGGGGGGCAAAGGAGGAAATGTGCTAATTATCTCAAAAGTGTTCACATAAAACAGTATTTCATAATAAAACTTCCAGTACAAACTTTGTTATCTGGCATTTTAATAGAAAATGTGGTTAACTGGCATCTAGATTAACTAGGTTGATTTAAGGAGTCAGTGTGTGGGGAGACGAGATCGCGAGCTACCACAGTGACTCAAAGAGTGAAGCTGTACAGGATGGCACCCAGGGCATGAAGGGGTTAAGGTTAGAGGGAGCCTTCAGATGAACATACATGATACAAAAATTGAATAACTGTCACATTTGAATAATTGGCAACCCTCATTCCCCATGAATATTGGATAACAATGCCTGTATTATAATGAGTTAATTTTAACTGTTGACAAGGCTTCTAGTCATGAATTGATTCCTAATTGTCATGAGGGTTTTTTAAAAAATGTTTTTCATCTGTTAACATGGAACATACCCAGGTGCAGAATGTAGAGTTACTGCACCATTTACAATGGTCAATATTTGCTCATTGTCCCCACATTACAGGTTTCATAGTTTTACAATACAGTAACTACTTTCATTAACACTGAGGTTATGTTTCTGAAACCAGGGTGCCAAGTGAAACTGCTGTATAAGAGTATTGATAATACTAGCTGGAATGTGCTCATGTGCTCATGTGGAGAGCCAGTTTGGTGTAGTGGTTAAGTGCGCGGACTCTAATCTGGGAGAACCGGGTTTGATTCCCCACTCCTCCACTTGCACCTGGCTGGATGACCTTGGGCAACCCGTAGCTCTGGCACAGCTGTTCTTGAAAAAGAGCAGTTTGTGTCAGAGTTCTCTCAGCCCCACCTACTTCACAGGGTGTCTGTTGTGGGGAGGGGAAGGGAAAGGAGTTTGTAAGCCGCTCTAAGACTCCAAGTGAGGGGCGGGGTATAAATCCAATCTCCTCTTCTTCTCTTCTTCTCACAGTGTTGCCAATTAACAGATATGAGTGATGCATGAGTCGGCAACTGGAAGTGATAGCAGCCATCAACTGACCCCTTCTGTTAAGCTCTGGTGCTGAAGCATCCGGGGAAGCCTCCCCAGGTTATTTTCCATGTCAAGGCTTCTTTCCAGGAAGCTGCAGTTACCTTCTCTGTCAGCCCCATAGCTCCTACTGAGCCCCTATTTCTCAGCTCTGTAGGTCTTTTATAAGTCTCAGATGTGGTTAGGAGCCATAATCCTGTACACAATGGTATATATTTGGCCCAGCTTTGTTGAATTCCAGCAGGGCCAGTCTTGCTGTGGAGCAATCGTCCAAGCCCCCCTCGCTCACATTTTATTTTTTTAAAAATTCATCTGGGTCAAAGAGTGATAAATGAAACAGCTTTATAGAAGGTATTATGACCAAATAATTGTGACAAATTCCCTAGAGGTGGCTGTATTGATTTATTGCCACAAAAACAATGAAGAGTTTTGTGGCACCTTAAAGACGATGCAAAGTATTGTGGCACAAACATTTGTGGGCAGAACCCACTTTAGCAGAGGTATGAAAGGTTTAGCAGAGGTTTATGCCATTAACACAGAGAGAAGATATATATAGTAAAAAGTGAAGCTAAAAGGCCAGGTGACGCAACAGGCAGCAGTTGGAGTGGTGCATTACTATGCAGCGTGCAAATGAATACAAGATTTGATCAAATGAATACAAGATCCAGCCAGCAAGGATGTGACCTACTCCTGACTAGTGCCACTGGTGATGAATAGGCACAGCAAGATGAATAGTGAGAACAAATACTTAAAGGACAATTAGTTCCTGTAAGGAGCTAGCCACTACCAGTGTCATTTAAGTCAGAATTTCACTGTGTCACATTTACTAATGAAATTCAACTCAGCAGCTTTATGCCGGAGTCTGCCTTTGAAAAAAAATGTTGAAGATTTTAAGATCTACTCTGCTACAGAGCATTCTGTGAGACTGAAGTGCTCACCTGCTGGTTTCTGAGTGCTAAGATTGTTAACATCTAATTTGTGTCCATGTACTCTCTCACCTAGAGACTGACCTGTTCGGCCTATGTAAATGGCAAAAGGACACTGTTGGCATATCAAGGCATATCTCACATTAGAAGATATGCAGGTGAGTGAGCACTTGATGGTGTTTGGTGTTATTTGCTCCTATTATATTGATGTTGTTGGGTACCATGCTAATGGCAATGTAATAGATGTGGGGACAGAATTTGCACTGGAATTTTGTGCGGAGGCGTGTTCCTGGGTTTGTATATTGGTTAGGTGACCTATTATTGGTGGAGGCTAGAGTACCTATTTTGGGTTGGATGGGGGGGTTATCTGTAAGCAGGATCAGGGCTTTCATCCAAGGTCGTCATTTTCCAGGATACTCTGGAGATCCTTAATAATGTACTGGAGAGATTTTAGCTGAGAACTGTCAGTGGTAGCTAGGAGAATCCTGTAATTGTCTGCCTCCTAATTGTTGATTTCTGAGAACATGTTGATTGATGATCACCAGGAGAATATTATAATGTTAAGACTGCCTGATGAAAATTCTGCCAGCATCTGCCTTTTTTTGAAAGAAAGAAGCAAATGCAGTTATATTGTAGGCTTGAATAGATCATGTAATTTGTTCTGGTTAGTAGCTAGAAGCAGGAAGATTTGCAAAACACTCAGTTCTTTTCTGGTATAAGGTGGTGCTTATCTGCCCCTTGCATAGTTTGCCCCGACACATCCAGAAAGGGAACCTGCAGCACAGAGTGTTCAGGTTAAGGTTAATAATGGGGTAGAAATCATTGAAGTGCTGGGAGAAGTTCTCAAGGGTCCTCTTCAGCATGACCAGACAATGAAAATGTTGTATGGTATAATGTAATCCAGAGATTTCATTTGCCATACCGGGCAACATAATAAAAGAAGTCTCCTCTTTGTCTAGTTCAATTTCTACCATGCCACACTGTTCAAGATAATTTAATCCTGTAACCTGTCCAACTTGTAATGTAGGCTGATCAGGTGACAGGAAGACAGAAAATTACAGTTCCTGCAGATGTGCTGACTTTTTCAGGGGGAGGGTTTGAAAAAGTCTCATGAAATCTCCTTGCTTACTGTTTCATGACCACTATGTGTTTTCAGATTCTTCCCCCATCTGCACCTCCTAAACCATTTAAAACACACACACACAACAGCTTCATGCTGAGTTTTTACCACCCAATCATGTTTTCTAGATAAACATGACTCAATGTCAAACAGGTGTTTTTTTAATTCCTTTAAATATTTACACCCACCCTTCTGTTTTAAAATAAATATGCAAGGTGACTTAGAAGATTAAAGTCCTATCCAAATAATTTAAAATAGGCAATAGCCATTAAAAACTTAGAAGTACTGAAGACACAATTTAGCTTTAAAAGGTTTAATAATTTTTAGCTGGCACCAGAAGTCATCTGAAGAGCAAGCTATACAGTGCAATGAGGACTAAGTTCCAAAGAGCGGAAGCGGTTGCCCAGAAATTCCTCAGCTTGGTTCCTGTTGACTGGATTTCTCTGACAAAATTCCCACTAAAAGCTTTTCCTAGCTGGCCTCAGAGCACATTGCTGGTATGTGGTTTGGCTAGTGGTGACCTCAGGAAGCCAATAAGAATAAGTACTACAACCCATACGCTGCATTAACCAAAATGATCGCCCAATTTCATATCCCCCCTCCCACTGCCAAAATGGAAGGTGCCCCTGGTAAAAGGTAAAGGTTCCCTTGCTCAAAAGCCAGTCGAATCCGACTCTAGGGTTGCGGTGCTCATCTCCGTTTCAAAGCCGAAGAGCCAGCACTGTCCAAAGACGTTTCCGTGGTCATGTGGCCAGCATGACTAAACACCAAGGCGCGCGGAATGCTGTTACCTTCCCACTGAAGTGGTACCTATTTATCTACTTGCAATTTCTTGCTTTCGAACTGCTAGGTTGGCAGGAGCTGGAACTAGAGACAGGAGCTCACTCCGTCATGCGACACACTCGGGTCTTGAACTTCTGAACTACCAACCTTCCACAGCCTACAGTTCAGCGTCTTAACCACTTGAGCCACCGCAGCTCCTGGTGCCCCTGGGGGGGGGGGTGTTATTAGATAAATTTAGTCCTAGGAGTACCATATTCTGCAGATACAGCAAATCAGACTGTAAATGGTTATTTACAATGTATCCAGAATTATCAAGCATGAACAGGACTTTTTCAAATCTCCTAGTGCAAACACAGTCCTTCAAAAGGCGAATCAGCACTAGCCTTACTGAAATCAATGACGGGGGGTTTCTTTAGAATAGAAGCCCTATTATTTAATAGAAAATATTGTGGCCTAGTCAATAAGATCTAAAGCAATAGTTTGACTTGGGGAGTGAAGGATTACATTCAGCTGAATTAGCAAGAGGAGGCTGTGCAAAGCAGAGTTGATGTTGACAAGTGAACCATGGAGTCTGCATTTTATTGAGTTTTGTTCAGTTCAATAATGTATGAAAATGACAGCAGGAAATGTATTATGCTTATACATATGGATGGAATAGTCATGCATGAACATCCTGGACATGAAAAACTACTTAATCATCTCACTCAGACAATACTCTTTTGCACAGTTCTCAAAACAGCTTTAGCACCAGCAGTCAATGTGACCATCGCTCCGGGACCCCATTCTGGTGGTAGCTTCAGAAATGTCATGAATATGCATTCAAATACCTCCTGCCACTGGACTAATTATCAGTGATTGTCAGAGCTTGTGTAGTGTGACCGTGGTACTTGGTAATCAGTTCAGGAGCCTATTACCCATAACAACATATTGGGGCAGGGGGAAGCTAAGACCGCTATTGCAACATAGTTATGCTGCTACAAGAAAAATGTAATTTCATTCAGTCAGAATAAGTATAATTGGATAGCAATTATATTTTTACAAAGTACAGTCATGGGAAACACTTATCTTTTCTTTGTGTATGATTTTTTTAATGGACATTTTTACATTTATACAGGTTCTGTTGCATATAATTTTACAGAAAAGCTTTCAAATTGAACAAGCAGAAACAGTTCTACAGGCAGTCACAACCCATAACGGACTTAAGCATGCTTAAATCCATTGGCTTCTATCAGCTAAAAAAGAACACTGCAGAAAAGGCAAAAATACAGAAGAGAACAACCAAAATGATTAAGTGGGTGGAATACCTTTCCTTAAAGAGACTGGAACTTTTCAGTTTAGAAGAAAAAAAGATGACAGAGGAGGAGGGGCATGATGGAGGTTTATAAAATTATCCATGGGACAGAGAGAATAGCTAGAGAGAGCTTTTTCTCCCTCACCCAAAATACTAGATCTTGAGGGCACTCAATTAGACTGATAGATAATTCATTCAGGGTGGACAAGTATATATTACATATAATGTTTAGAACTCTTTGAGGACATTTAGAAGGAACTATGTACTTTAAGAATTTTCTGTCCTATATGAATGAAAGAAAATGTAAGACTTTGGAAGTGGTCTTCAGGGGGGGTTCTGCCTAATTCAATAACACCAAGAAGGACTATCATTTTAGTTCTTAAGGCCAATTCTGTCCTTTGTTTTTGGATGTCCTCTGCATCCAAATCAGCTGTCATGGGGGGGGCACTGCACCAAGATTTCTGCAGCACATCTGGATAAAACTTTTACAATGCCATCTTAAGCAGGTATCCCCATAAGTAAATCCAGTTGATTTCAGTGGGACTTAGCCCAGTGTAAAAGCACACACAGAATTGCAGCCAGAGTGCTGTCGCACCGGTAGATCTTACTTTGATTACTTCTGTTGTTGTCAGGGGTCATTTCGTAGAAAAAGAGGTGCAGGAGCTCATTAGCATAACTCATTTGCATATGCCAAACCCCCTGACATCACCAGAAGTGTGTCAGAAGGCAACACCCACCGCTCAGGCTCCACTGGACTGTTTTGGATTGCTAGCTATGGGGGGGGGGAGAATGTGAAGATCTGCCCTCGCAGAGGAGGGAGAGCTTATACCTGAATAAAACTTGGTCTTAAAGGTGCCACTGGACTGTTTTGGGCCGGGGGGGGGGGGCTCTGCAACTTACCTGGCTGCTTCTTGCTCTGACTGAGGGCAGCTTGGAGCAGGGGGTGGTGCTTGTTGCATGTGCCCGCCCCCTGGGCTCCTTACTGCCGGAGCTCCACTCCTGTGTGCTCCCATGGGAAATGACCCCTGGTTGTTGTAATCGCCATTACCTTGGCTATATTTGAATTTTACACAGAAACACCATAGCTTGTTCTTGTATCTTGACAGCCTTTTTCAAGATAACCAGTTGTCATCTCACCACACTCACACTAGGTCACTCTAGACAAACCATACTCTCAAAGTCCCCATTTAAATTTTTGACAGACAGTGTGATGTAGTGGTTATAGACATGGAATAGGAGGCGAGAGGTTCAAGGACAAAACTTCATTTGAACATGAAGTTTACCTTGAGCTATTTGCACCTCTCTCTCAGCCTAACCTACCTCGCGGGGTTGCGGGAGGTGAGAACCATGAATGCTCCCCTGAACTCTCTGGAGACAGGGTAAGGGGGAAAAGTCACAATTGATTTCACACAGGAGGAGATACAACCCCCCCCATTCCTGCCACCATTGGGCACCTAAGGTTCTGTCCCCCATGGTCTGGTAGGCTCTGCCCTTTGACCTTTGGCCAGCTAGGCTCTGCCTTTCTATCTGGGGACACTGTGAAGAGCTTTCCAATTTGCTCCTGGTTGCAGATTAATACCTAACAGCCTTCTGTTTCAGTGACTGATTAGACTGCTAATTTACATTCTGACATTTCCTTACATGACACCTTTCTATAATCAGGTTCTGTGTTAGCATTGTCAGGTACTTTCTTATCAACTTCTGCAACTGAGATATTAACATAGATATGGAAGTTTGGTAGAGGAAAGCAGACATAAGGAAGACAGGATTTGTTTTTAGTTGGTTGATTAAAACCCAACATATTCTCTCGGAAACTTTGAAGAGTGCCCTGGGTATAGCTGTCATCTATATGTCAAACTACAATGACATTCGGTGCTTTAGAGAATAATTGTTTTTAAATTTCCACAACAAATTAAACAACCGTGTTGAATGAATTCCCTTCTCTCTTCATCCCTGGATGGGAAATCATCCTTGCAGGTGACAATTTACCCAGCATCTTCCCAAACTTTCCTGTAAAGAACAAACTTTTGGCTTTGGAAGGGCTAAAGTGGACCAGCAAAAAAGGCTAGCGAGAATCTAGTGCAGATGTAGTAAAAATATGTTCTTTCCCACTGTATTACTCAGATTGATATGCTCTACCTCCTTTGCCTTGGGGAGATGCTGATAGCTGAGGTTCAACATTATATATCAGTAACCAAGTAACACATAAATAATTAGGCTAATTCATGAAGCATATTAGCTGCTTCACATATTATTGTGTTTCTCCATGAAGATGTATACAGTAGCATACCAAGGGTGGGGTGGGGGGATGCAGTCCACCCCGGTAGGTCTCACTTGTGTGGCTTCTGTTACGTGTGACCGCAGCCTAGGATTGGCTAAACTTTCTGTGCTCTGAGATTGAAGCTAACTAGTTTAACAACAACTGAGCCAGCATGCTGATAGCCGTTACAGTAATTACCAGCCTGTGGGTAATTTTCTCCAATAGTCTAGCCTTTCTCTTTTCCTTTCCTTGTACCCAGCTCAGCCAGATCTTGCAAAGCAGTAGTTAGGGTATTGCTGCAAGAGAAAACAACCTTTCCCTTTCTAAATTTCTCTCCCTCTTTTCCACACATTTCTCATTCATTTCTGTCCTCCTTCATCTAATTTTTCTGTGGCCTCCCCTTTTCTTCATAAACATCAGGACTTGCTTTCTTAACTATTTTTTTAAATGTAATTTAAAAAAAGTTCTAAAAAGAGTAGTATAGTAGCAAACCTTTGTTAATATTATGAACAAAGGGCCCCAGGTTTGCTGGGCACTGTACATTGCACTAGTTCTGCTGGGCTTTCAACCCAACTTGCTTGGACTGTGATTCTCTGTGTGGACTGTGATTCTGTTACTTCTATCAAAACTTTTAAAGTACTACTCAGCTAACTACTTGGCTGACTGGAAAACTATTGAGAATGTAGGGTTGTACCCTAAATTGCTGTAGGAAGTGTTATGGATGCCGCTGTTATCCCGCCCCAGATCAGGATACGGAAGTCTGAGCACAGAAAAAAGCACTCTAGGATTGGCTAAACTTTCTGTGCTCTGAGATTGAAGCTAACTAGTTTAACAACAACTGAGCCAGCATGCTGATAGCCGTTACAGTAATTACCAGCCTGTGGGTAATTTTCTCCAATAGTCTAGCCTTTCTTTTTTCCTTTCCTTGTACCCAGCTCAGCCAGATCTTGCAAAGCAGTAGTTAGGGTATTGCTGCAAGAGAAAACAACCTTTCCCTTTCTAAATTTCTCTCCCTCTTTTCCACACATTTCTCATTCATTTCTGTCCTCCTTCATCTAATTTTTCTGTGGCCTCCCCTTTATTTTTACTTCTTGGTTTCAAGACCTTCTCATCCCTATCCTGCTTGGTGACAGATTGTATTTAAGAGTAGTATAGTATAGAATTTCCCGTGCAACTCTAACTAAACCCAACCAAGGTCCAGGCCTTCTGGAGAGAAGTCAAGGCCCAAATATTTCTAATCACAGGTTGCGTCCTCCAACTGCAACTCTCTTTGTTCCTCCTGAATCATTGGAGTCATCCTGCCCCCAATGGGTTTATGAAAGAGCTAATAGAACTATGTCTTGTGGCTGCTAGGAATGTCATTGCATTTCACTGGAAATCTAAGATTACGCTGCAATTGAGCGACTGGTACCTGAAACTGTGGGACTTTTTTTTACAGGACAAAGTATCCACTAGTATCCTTTGATCTGAGAATCAACCCGTTCCTGACAATCTCCAAGAAAAATGGATGCCCCTCTTAGAAGCATCAGCAGCACATAAAATCAACACTTCCCTGTTTGCTCTTCATAAACATCAGGACTTGCTTTCTTAACTATTTTTTTAAATGTAATTTAAAAAAAGTTCTAAAAAGAGTAGTATAGTAGCAAACCTTTGTTAATATGATGAACAAAGGGCCCTGGGTTTGCTGGGCACTGTACATTGCACTAGTTCTGCTGGGCTTTCAACCCAGCTTGCTTGGACTGTGATTCTGTGTGAGGACTGTGATTCTGTTGAACTGGCATTGTCACAATGGAACTGGGTTCTGCTGGGCACTCTGTGTTTGCACTGGTACTGCTGGGTACTTTGTACATGGCACTGGTTCTGCTGGGCTTGCAAAAATGCCACCCACCTTCTGTTTCTACAGCAGAGATTTTTGGTTTTACTTTAGCCCTTTGGAAACAATGGAGGACGGGGACACCTTCTTTGGGGAGTAGTGTTTCTTAACATCCAATCTGGTGAAGCTTGCAAACACTATTTTGTGATGCTTTGGTTACTGTTAGTAAAAGTTAGTACAAAGGCTCTCCTAGCTCTCAAAAATGCCTTGTAGATGTTTGGGATGGTCAGCTCCCAGGCTTCAAAATGGAGAACAGAATCCCTTCCACGTGCCTGCTCAGAACACGAGTGGTGTGATGGATTTTCCCCCCACATCAAGTCACAGCTGACTCATGGCAACCCTGTAGGGTTTTCAAGGCAAGAGTGGTTTGCCACTGCCTGTCTCCATGTCAGCCCTACTTAGCTTCTGAGATCTGAAAAGATCAGGCTATCCAGGTCAGGACTAGGCTGAGTAATATGAATGGCCCAAGGTCCCCCAGCAAGCTTCCATGGCCCGAGTGGGGATCTGAACCTGGATTTCCCAGATCCTAGTCTGACACTTTAACCACTACACCACACTGTGATGGAATACTTTGTTGGATTTTTTTTTAAAAAATGGCATGGTTATGTATAAGAAGTTAAATAAAAGAAATCTTTCACGGTCTGCATTTCTTTTCTGGCCATTATTACTATTTGTTTTATTTCATGATTATTACTGAAAATAATTTTGTCATATAGAGGGGAGGCCCTGACCTTGATAGCCTCAGCCCAGCCTAATCTCATCAGGTCTCAGAAGCTAAGCAGGGCTGACATGGAGGCAGGCAATGGCAAACCACCTCTGAACGTCTCTGACCTTACAAAACCCTGGGGGGGGGGGGTCACCATTAGTCAGCTGTGACATAAGGGCAAAAAAGTGGGGAGTATAAAAATTATCTGCTCCGGGTGCCAAGTAGGCTAGGTATGCCACTGGATATATATCATGCATGGAGTGCATTTTGCACTAGAAGGACATAGACACATGCCGCTTTCACTCTAGAAATAATTATGAATTTCTCCTTCCTGCTATATTTACCTGAAAATTATCATTTCTGTTTTGTGAATCAAATGTAATTCATTTTCATGCCATTTTCTGTTTCATGATACCAAATTTCTTCATAAGCGTGTCTGAATTTTAAAACATTTTTGTGCATCAATAAATCATCATTATAAATCATGTGTATATTATATACATAAATTATATGTATATATACAATTATTTACTTTATCACCAAATGAGACTCAAGATGGATTACAAGGTGGAAAACAATGAGATCAAATAGCATGCAACATCAATGTGATAGGACTCAGATCAGACATGATACGTCAAAAATGCAGAAATTACAAAAGTAAAATTAATGCAGTAAAAGCAGGATAATATAAACAGATACTACATACTATATATAGTGGCATAGACTATAGCTTTGTTCTCTTTATAAGAGCACATTCCTGAAGCTTTCCCTTGTACTATAGTCCAATTACCTTTATAAAAATGCCCTCCTGGATATACATTCTGCATAAAAACTGTATAACATGTGTATACAATAGAAATGAATCTACAAAACCAACAGTGCAAAGGAGGGAAGAGAAACTGTTGTAAAAAGTACAAAGCAATATAACAAGAAATGAAAGAGGAAATATTCACTCATTCCTGTTTACACAGTAGGGTGAACTCTGTTTCCTGATATCTGTATAGAAAACAGTAATGTGTGAAGGAACTGTATATACTAGGAAGAGGGGTTAGAAGTTAGTGTCCCTGTTGAATTTTGGTAAAATGCACACTGTAATAATACAAAGGGACCCTTTAGGAGCAGTTCAGGCTGTTGGGGTTCTTTTCTCAGGCTGGATAACTAAATAGCCTTTTCACTTTTAAATGAATGATAGGAGGAAGGAAAAGTAGTCTGCGCTCCAACAAATATTCATTTTAGAATTCAAAAAAGTGGGACAAAAATCTTTGTTAAATTTTGATTTGTTAAAAATCTTTTTCTCATTTGTTTCGGCTTTTAGAATACATGTAATGTTTTAAAGCAAACAGAATAAGCTACTGACATTTGAAAATGATCTTTGATTTTCTACCCATACCGATATTATAACAGCTCCCTGCTGTGATAAATTCTTATGACCATCTGCTGAAGATCATTGTCAGCTATAAAATATTTTGAAATGACTATATTAATCTTCATATGATAGACTGGTCCAATGTCCTAGCTCTTATATCTTTCCGTGATAGATTTCTTTATCTAACATCAGCTCTCTTTCTGATTAATATACATGACATTAACATTTAATATATTTTTTAAAAACTCTTGATAGCTGGATCCTCAGGTGTCCTATAAAGCATATTCACATGTGTGCAACCTAGTAGGTTGATAGTCTATTCCTAATTGGAATTGGTATAAGCCATAGCATCATCATTTTTTATAGATTGTCTCGTTGTCCTGCACTTCCTCAAAGGAGTTCAGGAGAGCATTTTATTTAGTTACTTATTCATCTTTGTGCTTCCTCTCCAGAACCCATTCAAGGTGTCTCAACCAAAACAATGTAAGAATACTAACAAGCCAACAAAACAATAAAAAGTCAAGTCAATAAAAGAGTAAAATAAACCAATCCCATAAAAACAGGTCACTAAAAACCTGCACGGTTTTTTCTCTCTCAAGAAATCAAGAAGGAGGTAAACCGAGATATGAGGTTACTCTGGATTGTGGGTGGCTGCCCCCTCTCCTCCTGCAGAAGACAAGGAGTAATGCGAGCCCCAACCCCCACCAAGCTTGCGCTGGTGGGGGAGGGCTGATTTGCCTCCTCGAGAGGCAGAAAGAAGAAGACACCAATAGGGGCGGAGCCAGCCTATTTAGGCCTGGCTCCTGCCCCCTACCTCACAGTCCTTTGGCGTGCTCGGAGAGAAAGGAGCACAAGGCAGTTAGGGAGCCTTTGTAGGCTTGGGGCCTGGGCGGTGGATCTCACCAGCGTCGGGACGACAGCCTGAAGAGGCTCTCAGCGGCTGCAGCTTATTGGCGGCAGTGGCGTTGGCATTTGCTGAGGGAACACACTGGGGACGCTGATGGCTGTGGTGCACTCTGCATCGGTGGCAGAGGCTGGCTGGGCTGCTTGGGGCAGTTCCAGCTGCTTTTAGTAAAAGAAAAGGAAGGAAAGGAAAGGAAAAAAGAAAAAAAAAAAACGGGAAGGAAAGCTCCTGTGGCGTGGGGTGAATTGGGAGGGGCTGGTCCGGGAAGGCATGCTCCTGTGGTGGGGGGTGAATTGGGAGGTGCTGTGGGTATAGGGGCAGTTGGTGAGGCTGCCTGGGGGCCCCAGTTTTTCCCTCTCCCACTGGTAGATCCTACAGTAGCCTGTGTGGTGGCTCAATAGCCATAAGGTCCAATTGCCGGCTTAGCCCAACCCCCCCCCCTTTGCCATTCCACTCTCAGTTGAATTACCCTGGTACTTTGGCAGGCTAAGCCCCCTGGTGTTG
>NW_015163614.1:336733-358352 GCF_001447785.1 Gekko japonicus | reverse complement strand
TGACCTTGTGATGATAGGAGCAAGGAGGCCCGGAGTGCAGATAGTCTGGTTGGCTATGCTGCTTGGCCATGATGGACGATGCCATGGTGATACGAGCGGGGGCTCTCCTTGTGATGATAGGAGCAAGGAGGCCCGGAGTTCTGTTTGGGGAGAGACGTGGTCCTCCGCCTGATGTGTTGGTGATACACCTTGGTGGTAATGATTTGGGTCTGTCATTCAGGCCAAGGTAGATTTGGCTGGTATTGCGGACCGTTGGCATGGAGTGCAACCGGTCCTCTTGGCAATGTTACCGCGTCAGGTGTGGTGCAGCCTAGATCCTAGGTGTTTGGACCAGGCGAGGCGGAATGCCAACCGGCAACTTAAGAACGCCATGGAGGGCAGTTTGGGCATCTTTCTATTGCTCTGGTGGGGGAGGGCTGATTTGCCTCCTCGAGAGGCAGAAAGTGGAAGACACCGATAGGGGGGGGAGCCAGCCTATTTAGGCCTGGCTGCTGCCCCTTACCTCACCAGTCCTTTGGCGTGCTCGGCTCACCCTCCCGCCCTATTTTTAGTGCAGGTTTTACCGGTTGCCTTTTTGTGGGACCAGGTAGGAATTTTTTGCCTCCATCAATTTGGCCTGTGGATGGGGGTGTTTTTGCCTACCTTGCACTGATGATGGTGGTGTTGGTATATTGGTTTCGGGGGGCCGGGTTCTTAATAGTATGGTCACTTTAGGTTTGGCGGGGTAGCGCGATCAGGATGGGAATGGTGAGCACCTGGGCATTGTTATAAAGGAACTTAAGGGTCCTCCAGGAACGGCTTTCGGGCCGTTGCGGCTCAAGGCCGGGAAGGGGTGATCTTCCTTGGAACAATCTGGCTCTGCCTACCTTAGCGGGCCTTTGCGGCTTCTGGGGTGGTGGGTCAGGGGTTCTCTTGAACATGCCATGCTGCTGGTCGAAAGCTACCTTCGGTGGCTTGAGATCGGGGCAGGTGCATCGCCCAGAAGGAAATGAAGGCTGTCAGGAGATTGACACCTGTCATATTCCTCAGTACATTTCTGGCAACCCCTCGCCAGTAGTTGTTATTAATTATGTAATTAATAAATAAAGTGGCCCTTGTTAAATCCACACTGGTGTCTGTCTCTTTATTCCGACTGAGGGGGCAAAACAAGTTGGCTTAGAACAACTTTGTCTTTAGGGAGCCTTTGGAGAAGTGGCATTCTGCCACCTCCCTCCCCATCATTTCTCTCAGCATATTGTCGCCAGGTGCCGATAAACAAAGATACAGAAAACACATAGACATAGATAGATAACCTTTATTGGCATGTAACACATAGACATAGCTGTTGGGATCTTCATGAAAATGCAGCTTCCATTTCAGGCTAAATTGTAAATATTTCATGCAGGGCCTATAAGTTAATAGACTTACTCCACCTGTGTAACTCAGATCAGCATCTGGCCTATTACTCTTACGAACTGTAGGAGTTGTCAATGTGTGTCTGAGGGCAAGAGCTGTGCCTTACTGGGAGCACAGCACTTCAAAACATTGTAAACCCAAGGCCTGAAATAAAGACAGAATAAAACAACAGCAAAGGAATCCTTTGAGCCACATAAACCATCAAATTGGAGAGAAAAGAACAACGGATTCTTCTTTTCCTGACAGCAGATGAATTATAGCATACCATGGAGTCCCACGTTTGGCAATGTGTTTCCCACAGACAGTTCTGAATAATGTCACAGCTATGCTTTGGTTATACTTACAGCTGTTATTTTTCTTGCTCTCCATTTCCAGCATTTTCGGCATCCTGTATATTTAAGCTTATGAAATGTTTCTGAATCATTTGCAACCAAGGCTTTTAAAAATGTGTCTTAATTCCTGTATACAAAGAATGTTCCTTCAACACGCTCTTTGCAGTGACTTTGTAGGAAATCTAATTGTTTCAGTAAAATGGTAATTTTAGTGATTGCCTTTCATGTGCTAATAAACTACAGAGATCACTTGATGCACTTGGTCTGATATTTTTCCCTTAGTTCAAAAGAGGAAAGAATATTCTCTCTGCCTCACCCTAAGGTAAGTGAATTATAAAGGTAGTGCTAGCTCGAATGACCTTTGTACAACATGAGGTATGGGCCATGCTTGGGTGTCTTCTTTGGTTTTTTTGTCTCCTGTCTCCCCCTATCTGACTTGCAGGACGTCCCTGCTTACATTCCTGTAATCTCTATGACTTGTGTTTATTCCCTGCCTACCACTGCTCTACCATGGGTGAACCATGGTGGGTTGGATGGATCCAAAGTATCACCAGCAAAATGAAGTTGGCAGAGCAGGACTTCCTTCTCTCCTGCTGCAGCCCACTGGGGCACTTCAAAGTCTGGTTCCAATGGTAAAGAGCAAAGCGGTGATCTGGAACTGGTGGAAATTTTCCTCCCTTCCTCTGCCAATGTGTTCCATTATGCTGTAATGCCAATGGATTAGTGAGGGGAGCCCCATTCAGTATTGTGGAAATGCAGGAATATAAATTCTTCCTGTTAAAGTGTTATCCCATGAGCTTCAGGCTCAACTCACCTCACCTCAGTTCACCTGAGTTCACCTCAAAATTGTCCCACTGTTGCAAGATAACCTTTTCTGTTGGTCCTCAACATCCCCAAGCAAGAAAGGAAGTGGGAAAGTTTGTCAGGAGTATGGTCTAGTCCCTTCCAGTTAAGCACTGAATGCCCTCTGTGACCAGTTAACCCCCTCACACACACACAAACTTCAAGGATTAGCTTTTGCTTAGAAAGGTAGAATGCATTCCCTTTCTTTCCCCCCCCCCTTTTTTTTGGGGGGGGGATACTTGGAAGACTGTTTTCCTGAGAATTCTCCAGCAAAGCTCAGAAAAAGTGAGTGGATTTGATCCCATGAGTTTTCTGCTCTCAGAAACAGATCTTTCACTGTCTTTTGCCTTCTCTCTCAGTCCCTTACAACACCTAAAAAGCTGGTCCTATGGATCAGAGGAGTCTCATCTATCTATACATAAAAGATAGTCCCCTCACTGTAAAATCAACGTCCAGGCCAAACCCCTGGATCTAGAAACACCAAATTCGGGGGAAATGTTCCTACCATGACGTAAATGCTTGCTAAGAAGGGATTTTTAGAAATTCGACCCCTAAGGGGGTCAAAAGGGGTAAAATGTGCTTCCCACATTGATTCCTATGTGGCTGCCAGGCTGCTGCTTCCTTGCACTCCCCAGTCTCTGATTAGTCAGCTGCAGAGCTCAGTGTTCTGAGGAGGGAAAAATAGTTACAGGAGACTGCAGAGAGTTCATGACAGTTGAGGAAATCAGGAATGGCCAACAACCACCTGTGAGGTGCAGTAATGCTGCTGGCCCAGCCTCTCTGAAGGCTTCCAACACACTCTCCCCACCTCCTACACTTAACAGGAGGTTGTCTGTCAGGTGCAGCAGTGGTTGCAGGGTGCTTAAAGCCATGAGGGAGCCTGCCCCAGCAGTAATGCCTTAGTGATCCTGATGGTCCCACCTCCACAGTGGCTTCTAATACTCCTCCCTCTCCCCCTCCTACACTGGACAGGCAGCTGCCTGTCAGGTGTAGGAGAGGAGGTGGGATGCTTACAGCCACTGGGGAAGTTTGCTCAGCAGGCTTGCCTTAGCTCTGCTGCTGGCCCAGCCTCCTCGATGCCTTTAAATACAATCCCCCCCAACACCAGACAGGCTGGTGTCTGTCAGGTGTAGGAGCAGGGCCAGGGTACTTTAATCCATCAGGGACACCGCCCCAGCAGGATCACCTTAGCGATGCTGTTGGCCCAGCCTCTCTGATGGCTTCCAACAACCTCCCCCTACCTCCTACACCTAACAGGTGGTTGTCTGTCAAGTGCAGCAGTGGTTGCAGGGTGCTTAAAGACATGATGGAGCCTTCCCCAGCAGTAACGCCTTAGTGATCCTGCCAGCCCCGCCTCCACAGTGGCTTTTAATACTCCCCACCTACACTGGACAGGGAGCTTCCTGTCAGGTGTAGGAGAGGAGGTGGGATGCTTACAGCCACCAAGGAGGTTTGCTCAGCATGATTGCTTTAGGCCTGCTGCTGGTCCAGCCTCCTTGATGCCTTTAAACCTAATCCCCCCCAACACCAGACAGGCAGGTGTCTGTCAGGTGTAGGAGCAGGACCAGGGTACTTTAATCCATCAGGGACGCCACCCTAGCAGTATCACCTTAGCGGTGTTGCTGGCCCAGCTTACCCACAATCCCACCCACAATGGAAATATACCCCAAATTTGTAGAACCCTAGCAGTATCACCTTAGCGGTGTTGCTGGCCCAGCTTACCCACAATCCCACCCACAATGGAAATATACTCCAAATTTGTAGAAAACTGGTTTTCTTAGGTTATTTAACATCTCACAATGTGGGTTCTAGAAAATTGGCTCATAAGAACTTGCTTAATATCTGATTGGTTAGAAGGTGTTTTGAATATGTAGTTATGCCCCATTTTTTAAATGTAATGTAAATGAGAAGCATTTTTGTAAAAAAAAAAAGGGGAGGTTACCCTAAGGGGGTAGAAAAGGGGCAAAATGTGTTCCCCCAATTGTTTTCCATGTGCCTGGCAGGCTGCTTCCCCCCTCCCCAATTGGTCAACTGTGTAAGTTCAGAGTTCTGAGGTAAAACCTGCCTGTTTGCACCCACCTCCCTCTGATTGCTCAGCTGTGGATCTCAATGTTCTGAAGTAAAAACACAGTTAGAAGAGACTGCAAACAGCTGAGGAAAGTGAAGAGACTGCAGACAGTTGAGGACAGTTACAGAAATCAGTGGTTCAAGACTCCTGAATAGACATTTTTCAAAAAAGCCAGCATGGCAATTGAGTTAATGAATGTTCATGGGGAGATAGTAAAGGACCTTTCTAGGAGCCATTTTGATGTGTGCCTCCCTCATGAACCTGAAGAAATGTCCACAACATCACCACTCCCTCACACCAATTCTCCCTCACACCAACTCCCCCTTACACCTCTCACCTCTTCCTGCCCCAAGAAAACTCCCGGCAAGCATTGAGCCAGATACACCAACGCTACAAGGAGGCAGCAACTTAGGGATGCAGCAAAGACATTTGCACATAGTACACCTGTGGGGCACTGAGCTGTACAGGCCAAGTACCAGTGAGATCACCCTGAGGTGTTCAGAACAACACACACTCCATATATCCATAAAGGCCATCACTTTCGTGGAAGGTGGCAGGAGTTGCTTCTTAAATGGACAGTTCTATGTTGTCTGCTCCAGAGTGAGCTCACCAAACAGCCTGGTGATCCTAGCACCTGAGGGCAGAACCACCAATGTGGTTTACAGAGAGGTTCTTCAGTAGGGGGGGGGGGAAGTACGTATGTCTCACTTCATTTTTTATACTACAATCTTCTTCATTAGAATTCCTACAACAAATGTTACATTTCAAACTTCACATCATCAGTATTATAACTGGACTTAAGGAACTTAAATACCAAAGCGAAGCACGGGTATCAGGCTAGTGGACAATAAATAAAAAATAAATGTGGCTTGGATGGCTGAAATAGGGAGAGGGAATTAGTTCCTTATTTTGTAAATCAGGAATTCACAGCATTGATTAAATTGACATGTTCTATCCCTACCATTGGCCCTATGGTTTCATAACTGCAACCAATACTGCAGGTCTATTGGTTTGAGTCTTGAGACTCCATCCAGAGTGGGAACTCACAGTCAGGTAGTCCCTTTACCTTCAGTGGTGTTTAAGCAGTCCAGCTATACGCAGGACTGAACTGGTTTATTCTAGTGATTTAGTAGATTTTTATCTCACTCTTCCTCCAAAGAACTCATGGTGGTTTACATGGTTTTCCATCCCGTATTTTATCTTCACAACAAGCCTATGTGGTAGGTTACATTTAGATTGTGATTGGCCCAATGTCACTTCATGGCAGTATGGATTTAGTCACGCTCTTCCGTAGGCAATAACCTACTTAAGAGACATGAATGTAATGTGTATAGATTGGGGTCCCCAGCCTTTTTGAACCTGTGGGCACCTTTGGAATTCTGACACAGCATGGTGGACACAGCCACAAAATGGCTGAATCAGCTTAACCTAAGTCACTCAGTGAAGATTCTTGTTCGGTGGTAGCAACTATTGTCAAAGCAATGATTTTAAAAGTCTGCAAAGCCAATCAAATTTCCACTGGCCAATCAGAAGCCTTGCTGGGCAAAAGTCCCACCTGGCCCTGCCCACTTCCTAAATATACTTGGCACCAGGAAAGGTGACAGGAGATGCCATGTGCCCAGGGGCATCACATTGTGGAAACCTGATATAGATTATACATTGTTTACGGAACCTGAGAATAAACCAAATGAACACGATGAGAACAAAAGATGAAGAGGAATTTCTAACTTATCCCTATTTTTCAAGGACCCAAGCCTCGTCCCTCTGAGCCACTATCCCTTGGGCAAGCAGGCAGCACTAAGAGTTGTGGGTCCTCAAGGTTATCTGCACACAAGGAACCAGACTTTGGTAAAATATATAAAGGTTTATTAAATACTTTAAGAAATAAGATATCACTAGGCAACAGTCTCCACAGTCTAGCAGCAAGAAAATAAGAAAAGCTAACCTCTATCTAATACTTCAATCAATACTTCAAACCCAATCAGCGCGCTTGCTTGATGGAATCCTCTAGAAGATGATGATATCTGCTCCTGCTTCCCCCTACCTGTCTAGTTACCGAGCTGAACACAGGCTCCCAGGTTTAGCCAATTACCTTATTCTTGAATCCAACCTTGAAGGAGATAAGGATGGTGTAGGCAGAGAGGCCCAATTACAGACACCTGCAAGCCGGAGCAGGCCTACCAGTATTCTAGGGTTGCCAGCTCCAATTCTCCTGCTTGTGGGGGGTGGGAGGGAGTCTTCCGAGAGTGGGGGGCAGGGGGATGTCATCACATGCGATGTCACCGGCATGATGACATTACATGGAAGTGACATCATCATGCCGAGGACATGTGCACTGATACTCTAAAGTTTGGGACAAAACTCTATGGTTACCATAGAATTTTTGCCAAAATGCTAGAGCATTGCCATGCAACGCCCCTGCTGTGATGACGTCACTTCTGCATGATGTCATCATACTGACAATGTCAACATGCCTGTTTGGGGGTGGGGCTTCCCCTGCCAGCTAGCTAGCCAGCGGCAGGCCAAAGCCCTGAAAATCAGGGGAACCCCACCCAGTCTGGCAACCATACAATATCCACATTAACCCTTGGGGGGAAGAAATTAGGGTACTTTGACTCACACTATGATTGAAGGTTGGCTTGGCTCTGTAGCACTTAGCTAAGGAACGTTATGTGAACTCTGAAGCAATAAGTAGCCTTTTCCCCACCACTAAGGGGTCAGTCCATATAAAGGATGGAATGCATGTAAAGGATGGGGGCATAGATGTCGGTCTTGAGCTCATGCATGCTTCACCACAGGTAGCATGTTCCTCATACTGGTTGCCTGCATTTGCACATACATCCTCATGAGCATCTCCCCTTACCATGTGATCTCTTTGGTGATGGGTGGATGGCACAGTGAGCAAACATAGAGTGGCATATGTACTTATGTGCTCAATCAAACAGCATGTGTGTAAATAGGAAAGACACAATCCCAAGACTTGTTCCCAAGCTCATGGGGCTGGTATTAAACTGACTTCCAGCTATGTCAACTGAACACTATGTATCTGTCATTAAGATTTACAGTTTCTAGACAGGTTTGTTCCCTAGCAGCCCTTAATTAAACACAAAGGAGCACTAAATATATCATGAGTTTGTCTCATAAATGAGTAATATGAACTATACCAAAAAAAAAGTGTAGTGCTTTTAAAAAAAAAAGTTGGTCACAACATGAATTTTCTAGAATACGGAACAATTGTGGAGGGGGGAGACCAAAATTCTTTTTTCAATAAAACCTCCTGCAAAGCAGTTGTACACATTAATATTTCAAGAAACAATGACTGTCTTCTATTCTGGGGCATGATCTGGCCCTAATAAATATTTCTGAATCTTGTTTATATTCAGTTGCCATAATATAGCTGAAGGATTCCAGCAAATGCCTTTTTCATATGAGACTTAGGATACATGGAAACATTACTGCCCTGGCTACCATTAGGGGGTGATCCTAAGCAGGTCTTCTTGGAGGTAAGTCCCATTTTATTCATTGGAGCTTACTTCCAGGACAGTGTTCTTAGGATGGAAGCCTGATACCTGTACTTAACACAGAGGGGAAAGGGCCCACCACAGTGGCACAGTGGCACGAGGGCACTCATCCTATTTCAGCAGCAATCGATGGCCCTTTCTGCACTCTCCTTTTAATCCATGTTCACCCTGGTGTCCTCCAAGCAATTCTGCACTAAAATCGAGTTCAACCTTCTTTTTATTCTGGGGTTTCTGCATTACATTACCTCCCTTCAGTGGCCAGCCCGGTTTCAGCCTGCTGTTGCCCTGGGTTATTTGGATGCTGTTTTGCCGTGGACTGTTTTGTCTCGACTGGAACACTGAGAAAATCTGGAGTGGCAGGCAAATGCGGAGAGGACCAATGTCTTCACCTAAAAAGGAACAAAAGAACTCCTTGTCCAGGAGGGGGGGGGGAAATATCCGGCACAGAATGTGAAACACTGATCAAACATACCTTTCCCTCCTTGTGTCATCCTTCATTCACATAATAGCAATTCTGATCAGGAAAGAGAGGTATCTCTTTAAAGGCATGGGGGGGGGGGGCTTCCAGGCATTTTTTTCATAGCAGAGACGTTATTCAAATATCAGGCATACAATTTGCTGGGGAATAACAATTTTAACTATATTACATGTTTAACACCCTGGCTGAATATAATGTAAGTTCTAATGTAACTTTAGTACCACATTTCTCCTGAGGCATCAACACCATTTATCACTGCTGTTGCCATGTGGTCTATCTGAACTATTTTATGGAGAAACTGAAAGTATCAAATATGACCTCTCTTCACATATGCTCTGAGGTCAGCCACAGTGTTGTTTGCAGTAGAAAAGATGCATTTTAACACATCCTTTTGCCATATTTTATAGTTAAAATCTAGCCAAGCAGTTCTGTATTTGTGCTGACCTGGTATTGGGGTTGTTTGCACTGCAGTAATAATTATGACAACTTTTCCTTATGTTCAAGAGAGCACATACAAACAAGTCAAGTGCAAGAGACACTTGATCACCCATAGTTTTGGCTTGTGTCCTGCTTAGTGGTAACAATAATAAGAGCTGAACATTGTAAGCTAAACAGCTTACAAACTGCTACAATGCACTAAGGGCACATGGGCAAATCTGCTTAATACTTAGATGAATAAAATAACTGCCTCAGCAAATGCTTGGAGATTTGGGGAGTGCACAGTTTGGGGAGAATGTGATGTCACTTCTGGGTGATGCTCTAGGCTGTCTCCCTTACTTTCTGTGACATTTAACATAGAGACAAGGGGAAATTCCTAGCGCATCACTATGTGGAGGCCATTTTTTCTCATTCTTCAGTTTCTTGGGGGCAGGAAATTGGCATGAACCCTTGCTCAAAAGCTAGTCGAATCCAACTCTAGGGGGTGGTGCTCATCTCCGTTTCCAAGCCGAAGAGCCAACACTCCTATTGATGCATTCCAAAGAACAATGGTACTTTGAAAATATATGTTATTTAACGACATACCACACTGGCTCTCAGTATAATTGTTATGTATTGTAAATTGTATGGAATCATGGTACTACATACATCATCTTAATTCATGAATTTAGACAGTTTCATAATGCCTCAGCTGATATCCAAAACAAGTACTGCCCCCTCCTTTCTATTTCTTGTCCAGCTTGGTTAAATAAATGACTTTCTGCTCCTATTGGTGCATTCCAAAGAACAATGGTGCTTTGAAAATGTATGTTATTTAACAACATACCACACTGGCTCAGTATAATTGTTATGTATTGAAAATTGTATGGAATCATGTACTACATACATCACTTTAATTCATGAATTTAGACAGTTTCATAATGCTCAGCTGATATCCAAAACAAGTACTGCCCCCTCCTTTCCATTTCTTGCCCAGCTTGGTTAAATAAGTGACTTTCTGCATGTTCTGTCTGTTATCAGAAGACCAGGTGTTCAAAGACAGCTGCTCTGTAAATGCATGTGTGGGAGATGTTTAGTATGAACCCACAATCTTAATGAAGCTGTCACTGATTGCTGTGAAATTCATGTGAACTGTCTGAATGAAAGTATAATTTATGAAAGAATACCTTGTTGCCTGAACAAATAAACAAACAGTATTTGTATACCACTCCCATACCCTAGTAAGTTTTTAAAAACCCATACATTTGAGGTTATACTTCTGCTATATTTTTCCTCGATTGGGATTAATCAGGATCAGCAATGAGGTCCATGTAGCCAAGAACCCATCACTGGACCTTGGCAATTGAGCATCTGATCCAGCAGCCATTTTGGAGTAAGAATCTTCTCTATTAGGTATTCAATTGCCTTCTACAACCCTGTAATGTGAGTGTACTGTGACAAAAGATCCTTCAAAGTACCCAAAGGGGTGGGGGGTTACCAAGGGGTAATGAGTGGATGGTGTGAATGGGAAAATAAAAGAAGTATGCACCAATCGTGAGCTTTTGGCTTCCTGATCCCCTTCATTCTTTCACCTTGTTCCATGCATGGGATACTACATAAATATATAAAACAAAACACACTAGGAAATGAACTATAAATCCCCAAGGATATTACAACAACATACATACACTAGGAGCCATTGATATACATACTGTTTTAACAAACCAGAACACTAATTCTCAGAAATAAACATTTCTCTGCAAAAACAGGGCCATCTTAAGTAGTTACACCCTCCTAACCCACTGGAGTCAATGCACATAAAAAGGGTGTAACTCTATTGAAGATAGCACTACAAGTCATTTACAAATGGCAAGGGGATACAGTTTCCTTTAGTCTGTTTTCTCAACTCTTCTTTCCCATATGAATTTCCTTTCTTTTCCTTGCTCTGTTATGTATGTGTATTTTCAAAGTTTAACTTGAAACAAATATTAAAGGACAGAACAATCAAAAACACAAAAGTGAATGATAAATAGGATGCAAGCCATGGAGGTTCACACCAGTAGAACATGCAAGATTAATCAGATAATTTTGAAGATAACAGGTTTTGCAGCTAAGGGAACTGCAGTTGGCCTAATGTGTTGGGATTTCAGCAAAGCAGCTGCATACACCTCATGGGAAATGGGTTTTCTTAAGGTTGGCACTTTATAAAGGTAAATAAAATGACATAGGCTTATGTTGAAAGGCATACCTTCAAATTAAAGACAAGTAATGACTGTAGTTGCTCAAAGAGGAGTCATGAGGTCTATGTTGTTTAATGTTGTCTTAGAGATCTCTGAGATGGAAGTGGGAGGTAAGTAAATGTAGGAAGGAAGATCCGCTAAATATCATGGCTAGAATAATTCATTTTCAAACAGAATAGAAAGAGTCACATAAAAGAACAAGCTGACTTAATGCCACAGTTGGCATCTAGTAAGGATTCCACATGTTACCAATAAGTGGCCAAAAGACAAAATTATTATATTATCAGTCAGATCTACGAGAAGTCTAATGAACATAAAGAAGCCAAGCCAGGGGACCACGTGACAAGGCCTACATGATCAGGGGCCAATTGCCTCTGAAATATAGATGTTTCATTTAGCTATAATGTCTAATGGCTGTTAATAGACCATAAATTTGTCTAATCCCTTTTTAAAGCTAGCTAAATTAATAGCCATGTCACAACTTGTAACAATGACTTCCTAAGTTAATGTTGAGCTGTATGAACGATTACATAACACTGGTCTGTCCTGAATTTATTGCTAATCAATTTATTTGGGTAACACTACTATTATAGGAGAGAATCAAAAAGCTCTCCAAACAACCCTCTTAACACCATAATTGTATAATGTCTCCTCCATCTTTTTTTTAAACTAAACATGCCCTAATGCTTTAGCTTTTCTTCATAGAGACGTCCTACAATCCCTTATTTTGCTTGCCCATTTCTATTCATTTTACTGTGTTATGATTGCTTTTCTTCAGATGCAGAGATCTGTACACAATATTTCTAATACAGCAACACCCAATTTTCTGTAATGGCATCATGTTGCCAGCAATTTGGTTTTCAATTACCCTACTAGTCTTTAACATGGAATTTACTTTTTTCCAAAGTCACTGCACATTGGTTTGACATTTACATAGAGCAATTCAGCATGAACCTAAGAACCTATTTGCCTTTACTATGAAATGTCCATTCATTCCTACCTGTCATTACTCCTCTTCAACCAATTATTGCTCTGTTTCTTACAGCTAAGTCTCCTTTTGATGAGGGACTTTGTTGAAAAGGTTTTAGAAGTCCAGGTATGTAAGGTCAAATGAATTGTCTATATTGACAGGCTTGTGACACTCTCAGAATATTAAAAATAGTAATAATGCAACTTTCCTTTAGCATACATTTCTTTCCTCAGCAAAGATTAGTGTTCTTTATATTTATTAATTCTCTCTATAACATTTTCCATTTACCAAAGATGGACATTAGGCCAACATGACTGTAATTTTCTGGTTTCCCAGGATCATTGTTAAAAACAGATGTTCTGTTCAGTACTTTCCAGTTTTCCAGCAAGGAGCCCAATTTTAACAAGTTGCATATTTTTGTTAGATGACCAGTAATTTGCTATTATGAATTCTTGTGAAGCCTAGAAATGACTCCTGGGATACCTCCAAAACAAAGGCTGAGAAACAGAGAGTGAGGCAGGATTGCAAGTAATCTGCAATCTATATCTAAATGTGACCATAGCCACTGAACATCGATTAAAAAATCCACACAATGGGGCCATGTGCAGATGAAGGAGTTTCTACAACCCTGGCACCAAGTTTGCAGAAAATTCCAGGGGAAAGCAAAAAGGGAGAGGATTGTTGGGGGTAAAAAGGGCACATAAAAAAGCTGATGGGGCAGGGAAAGGAAGATGGGTGGGATTATTCCCCATGTGTTTCCCTGCTTGTCCTGTATAACTTCATCATATTAACTGAGAACAACAGCCGCTCCAGAGAGAATTCCAGCCTGTCTCTTTACATGGTCATAAATAATACCACCAGCCAGGACCTCTCAGAATTACTCAGATTATGCTTAATGCAATGGATCTGGACTCATTAGCAGTCACATGTGTTTTTTAAATAAATTTAAAAAAAGAACGTAAAATCTGCTTTAGTGTTCCTCATTATGAGGTTGTTTTTCCAGGGTGGTCTAATTTGGACTCCTAAATCTCTTGCCTAAATTCTAGCTCAACCAAGCCTTGGGAACCAAGACTGCCTCCAAAAACACCTCCCCATTTAGAAACTTCTCTTTTTGTATGTGGAAGTTTTGAAGGACCCAGGATCTCCATCCTTTTTACCTTTGGCCAATAAAGGTGCACAGCTGTGAACTCACTTGCCTTGCTCTCATGGCCTGGAGAGAAAAGAATTGTTTGCTTTTAACCTAAGTTTCTTGTTTTATAACTGTGGGTGGAATATTCTTGTGTGTGCCTACTTATTTCACCCTGTATGTCGCTATAGGGGTGTTCCACTTCTAACTATGCCATCACGTGTCTTTTTACCCTTTTGAAGTACAATGGGGTTTGTATCCCCACTGTTTTCCCCTCTTTTACCTCTGAATTGTATTTATTTATTTATATTTTGGAATTATTAGTTGCCTGGATATTTAGACTCCTGCCTCAGCAAATTCCTTCAACCAATGTTAAAACCAAACCAGCCACAGTCACAGTACAGTCACAGGAAGTGTGAGAGGGTGTAAAGGAGAACCAGTTTCTTCACATTGGGTTTCTGATTCTCATTTATAAATGTGAGCTTTATTCAAGGGATACTATCATATCCACATATCTAGAGAAACTTTGTGCCTGGCCACACACAAGAACTCTTTCTCCAATGCAGAAAGCCTTGTGCTGACACAGGAGGCTCTTCAAAGCGCTCCAAAGAGTCTATTGTGATGGGAACTCCTTGCACTGGAGAAAAGTACTGCCATTAGTAAAATGGATCCATAGAATCCAACCTTTTGTTGATTGTTGCAGTCTGAATATAGCTATATTCATTTATTTGGACCCCTATTATTAGAACATTTTGTCTCTTGGTTCTTCAGAAATTTCTCCCATCTCAGTATCATCCTTGGAGTATTGCTCTGATAGGTGATAGTATGTTTTAAAATATTATTTTCTATCCCTCTTTGATATGTAGAATAGGGATTTTTTAAATGTACCTATGCAAAATGTGTTGTGCCTTACCTCTCCTTATTTTTGCCAATTTCTTGGGAATTGGTGATTCTAAACTGCTTCTGTTCTTTCTTTTTTACACAGCTCATCAGTCACCTACAGCTTTCAATTGCCCACACATCAGCTATTCCTTATCAGATTGTTGAGCATGAATACCATTATAATAATATTATCCCAATCAATTAAATACCTAACTGTTTAATCAAAGTAGTCAGCCCTACAAATTTGCAGTAATGGAGAGGCTGACGGCGTGTGTGAAGCGTCCAAATAATAACGCGTTTCAGGTTGCTTTAGTGAAGCTATATACAGTGGTTTATTTTACAGATATTTACATACATACATACAGGGGTCTTGTTGTAGAAAAAGAGCTGCCGGAGCTCATTAGCATAACTCATTAGCATAACTTATTTGCATATGCCACGCCCCCTGACATCACCGGAAGTGACAGAAGGCCACACCCCCTGACATCACCGGAAGTGTGTCAGAAGGCCCGGCTACTAGAAAGAAAGAAAGAAAGAAAGAAAGAAAGAAAGAAAGAAAGAAAGAAAGAAAGAAAGAAAGAGGGGGCAGAAGGGAGAAAGAGTATGAGAGAGGTAGAGGGAGTCAGGAGGAAGCAAAGGTATGAGGAATAGGATAACCATCCCACAAGTTTCTTGTGGGCCTCCACTTGTAGAACCCTAACTGTTGAAGTTTTTATAATAAAGATATTTGTATAATTCTTCCTATAAATATCACTCCCCAGGTATCTGAAGTCTCAAATTACTTGTGGATTTTTCCAAAGCAGCATTGATGCATTAGCAATCAATATTGTTATTTTTAAAGCATCTAGACTTTGTACACACAAGGATATATACTCAGTTTGCTGCAATTTCTGATTCTTTCTGTCCAAATCTACTAGTTCTCCCTTCATAGAGAATTTCCACTGAATTCTGGAAATTGTGCCTCCACAGTCCATTCAGTTCATTCTAGTTAATGTTCATTTTCTTTTCCCCATGCAGGTGACCAACCTGCTCATGATCCTACTGTAATTACATCAAAAATCCCTTTTGTCCTCCATTTCATCAGTGAACAAAACACTGAGAAGCAAGGGCTTGTGCACAGGGACAGGCAAAAAAGAAAGATGTAAATGCACTAGAAGGAAGTGCATGTGCTAATTCTGGAATCAGTTTTAGAAGTTCTTCAAGATAAATCAGAAGGAAGGCAGAGTAGAAGATGGGACAGAACAAACAATGGAACAATAATGGAACAAAAAGGAAGGGGATCTGCTTCATCACTGAACAGTGTGGTTTAGTGACAGGAAACTAATTGGTAACTTCAAGCCAGTCATTCTCTGTCAAGAAGAAGAGGAGGAGGAGGAGGAGGAGGGAGATTGGATTTATACCCTGCCCTTCACTACCCGAAGGAGTATCAGAGTATCTCCTTTCCCTTCCCCTCCCCACAACAAACACCCTGTGAGGTAGGTGGGGCTGAGAGAGCTCTGAGAGAACTGTCCTTCAGAGAACAGCTCTGAAAGCTCTGAAAGAATTTATGACTGACCCAAGGTCACACCAGCAACTGCATGTGGAGGAGTGGGGAATCAAATCCGGTTCTCCAAGATTAGAGTCCGCGCTCCTAACCACTACACCAAACTGGCTCTCAGGCTACTTCTTTCTACTTCTGTTTCACAGAGCTTTTGTGAAAATAAAATGGAAGTAGGTATGTCAACTTGACCTATTAAGAGAAAGGGCAGAATAGTGTTACCAAAAACCTGAAGCTGGCACTCATAGGCATCCCTACAAATATGCACCACAACAGTCTAGGGACCTCTTAGGCCTGTGTATACACTGGCTTGCCCTGGAATATCCCTTCCCAAAAGGTGTTGGAAAGAAACACACTACTAATAGTAACTTTTATTGAATAAAAAGTGGATGGATCAAAGAGAAAAAAACTAATCAATGGCAGTTCATAAATGCAATAATGACAATCTCCGTCCTAGTGTGATTATTTCCTTATTTTCAGTAATGTCCCACTTCTGCTTCCCTTTTTTGGGAAGAGGGACAACATAGGAGGGGTTGTGGGTGGGTGTGTTGAGTCGTAGCAGAGAAAGGAGCTGCTGAGATGAAACAGAGAGGAACAGGAAGGCACAAAGGCAGGAATTGAGGGGGGGCTAGAAAATGCCTGGGAGCTATACCAAGGGGCAATGTTTGGGGCCATTGCGGGGGGGTGAAAGAAAGCTGGAGGATAGCAGAAGTGCCTGGAGAAGGGGACACATGAGGCTCTGGGGAAGAAACAGAGGGAGAGAAAGAGAGAAGTTGGAGCGGGATGGTATTTGCAAAAGTGCAGGTCCTGGGGACAAAATGCAGCAGTAGTGCACTTTGCCTGATTCTGTTGTCCTGGTGCGCAAGTCGCAGTGGAGGTCACTCTGGACAAGAGGCTAAACCCATTTTGTAGCTGAACTCCCAGTCCTTATATACCAGAAATTCCCTTTGTCACAAGACGGCCATAAAACAAAAGGAATTTCAAACTAAACTTCCAACTAAATTAATTTTATCTGCTAGTTTCCTGATTCATAGAAATTATTTCCTTGCTTAATGTTTGTTTGTGGTAGAAGCCGACAGGATTACTGCCGTGAATGAAAGTTGCTTACAGATGTGTTGGGGATCAGGAGATGCATTTTTTGCCCTTGTGATTAACTCAGGAAAGAGGCTAAATTGTTCTCTTTGAAGTGTTAGACATTTGGCTTACGGAAATCCCTTTATGCCTTCTGCAACATTTCTCCTTTGGTATCACAAACACTGACCATTAGGGCATGTTTAGTTTTAAAAATCAAGGTGTTTGCCTTTAAAATTAACTTTCTTCTTTTTAAAAAAGTGCTTTGCTTTGCAAGGCTCAGAGTCTGATCCATGCTACTTCCTCCCCTGGCCTTTTGGCTTCTGCTCTCTGGGTCAAAAAGCAAAGTCTCGGGGGGGGGGGTACTTTTAGGTGCCCTTTCTAATTTCTGGGGTGGCTTGTTGAGTCACTAGATGAATATTGGGGTGCTGGTGCAACAGTACATGCCTATTTTGTAAAAAAAAAAATGCAGCTGATATCAGCTTTGCAAACACCATTCTATGAGCCAATACTTGTTTCCATACCCTGAAATGAAGACACCAGACAAAATGCATTGTGATTATTTATGTGAACTGTTTATGAAATACAGACACTCAGAACATTGTGCAGACTCCCTAAGATGCTGCCCCCTGGGGTTTACATGCATTTAGGCAACCAATCTCAGCTCCAAGCTGAGCCACAGAAGGAGGAGGAGGAGGAGTGGGGAATCAAACCCAATTCTCCCAGATTAGAGTCCGTGCTCCTAACCACTATACCAAACTACATCAAACAGGCTAATTGGCTTTTCCTGACCTGCACATAAATGTCTGCAAAGAGATGTTTTCTATCAACCCAATTTCCACACTGTGCAATGCAAGCATTCTACCATTGATCAGCACAAAAGAAAGCTTGCCAAATCATTCACTGCCCTCTCACTGGCTGCACTGTACAAGGCCCCTCTTCCTCCCTCTCCCAGTGTCTGGGGCCTTTGATTCTGACCAGCCCTACCACGACTTGAGCAGAAATATGCTGCAAAGGTTAAAAAGGTAAAGGTTCCCTTGCTCGAAAGCCAGTCGAATCCAACTCTAGGGTTGCAGTGCTCATCTCCGTTTCAAAGCCGAATAGCCAGCGCTGTCCGAAGACGTTTCCGTGGTCATGTGGCCGGCATGACTAAACACCAAGGTGCACGAAACGCTGTTACCTTCCCACTGAAGTGGTACCTATTTATCTACTTGCAAATGCTGCAAAACAATAGCCCAAAATCTCATAATCATTCTGTGAAATCTTTCATATCTGGGGAAAAGTAATTGACAAGTGGGAAATGTTGAGAGAAAAATAGCAGGCATTTCCCACTTCTGATTTCAGTTTCAAGGAACTTCTAACTTTCCCCCCAAAAAAGTCAGGGGAAAGTTACAGTGAACATGTAAATTGTAATTTGGCGCTAAGCTGGTTATTGAACATAATTAGAAATGGCTAACCAGTTCGTTACGGCAAAGTGGTCTCTGGTTTACAAAATCTTATGCCATAATAAACTAGTTCATTTTTAAGGTGCCACAAGCTGGGGTAGACTAATATGAATGCTGCTCTGGAGTGTGTTAGTACTGATCAGAGAGGAACAAGGAACACTCAAAGGGAACCCAACGCTCAAGGGAAAACAACACCACAACGTGTGAAGACAGAATTAGGGAATAGTGTGTGATATAGGAGATTCTAAACTGCTAGCACAGTACAATTTATCCACTATGAGCCTCCCATTGATCTCCATTACACGTCCAAAGAAATCACTAGATCTTGTTAGTAGCAAATCTCACCAGAAAGAAAGAACTTTTTGAAATATTAATAACCATTTGTCTAACTACACAGCAAAGCTATTTTATCTCCAAGGACTAAGCAGGCCTTTCAAAATAGTAAATAAGAGACCATTGGATCATGATTTGGAAGCATTCACATGGAACTGCAACTTCAGCAAGCAACGTATTTACACTGCTAAAAAGAGTGGCCAACAATTGCATCAGATTCAAAGAATGTCATTCTGCCATGCTTGCTGGTGTACATCGTAGTTCATAATTCTACCCTCCATGGGTCATAGTGGTCCACAAGTCTTTTGCTGGGAGAATTAGGATTGGGGCAGAGAGGGTTAGAAATGGGTTGTCTGACCAACTACAGTTGGTAGCTCCCCTTCCAATCTGTTAAATGCCCCCCAAATCTTGGTAAGATATCTGTGTTGATTTCCTTTTTTTCTAAAGAAAGTAGTAATTAAGGGCATTTTTTTTAACTGAGAGTTCCATCTTTTTAAAGCTGCCCCTATGGCATTCTTCTGACCTGGGGAGTGTTTTATATCTATTTGAGTTGAATTTTGTTTTATGCCCTGTCTTGTTTATTATAGAAGTGTTTTGTATTATTTTTTTTTACTTTGTGAGACACCACAGCAAGGTTTTTGAGAGGCATGTACATTTTTTCAATAAAATAAATAATGATTCTTTATGATTTCAGCTGATATAATGCCCGCCATTGGTGACTACATAACTCTTCTGGCTGGCTACATTTGGAGGATTTCTGGGCACAGTTTGAGAAAATCTATTTCTGACTACCATACACTGACATTTACATTCCCATCAGTCTTGTTAGGGAAATAGCAGTAGAGAAAGATTTCCCAGATTTTTAATATGCTCATTTCTGTTGTGGATGTACTATTGTTAGGGAACAATGAAATCTGGTTAAACTGTGTTTTGGGTCAGTCTGCTATTCCTGCAGTAATACAGGTGCTTCTATATGTAAATATGAAGTAAGGCTCTTTGTTGAGGGGCAGGACTATGATGCTGTATTTCCATTTAAAGAAAATTGTATATAGCAAAGTCACATTTTGAAAGCTACACCATGTGTGAATCAAATATTTTCGTACTGCCTACGATGCTTTTGGAGTTCTATAGTATCAATACCACTTTATATTGATTATATTTTTTTCACCATTCTCCTACCATAGAATTCAAAGCAGCTAGCATAAAACTCTCCCATTCAAGCACTGACCAAACCTGCAGTGAAGATGCTGGACTACATGCCTTCCAGTCATACTCTGGGCCTGCACCTGAACCTTCAAAAATATCATATTTCAATATATGTGAACCCACATCTGGACTCAACCCCATGCATGCACACACAGGGGCCCTGGAGCTGGGATACGTACCTGGTCTGTGGCTGTCAGAAGGCAGGAGGGAGCCACAGGGCAAAAGAGAGGCAGCCCTGAATCTATCAGCAGTCTTGCTGAAGTGGGGGCCAACTGCCCTGGATTCAATGATGACACTGTTGCAGGGAACCTGGTTGGTGATGCAGAGCCTGGCACCACAACAACCCAGTGGATTCTGAGATGAGCCTGTTCGTGGGGAGGGCGGGGTATAAATACAATAAAATAAATAAATAAATAAAAAAAAAATAGAAGTCGATGAGGGGATTCAGCTGATGATATTGTATGGGAGGATTATGTCTGGGAGTGTGTGGAAGCGATTAGAGTTGTTGCAAAGTCCTGGCTGCTTGAGAGAGGGAGAGGAAGGGGCATTGTTTGACTGTGATTGACTGTAATTGAGTATTTAAGAAAGCACCTTGACAGAGGCACGAGCTAAAGGGCTCTTTGCCTGTGGCTCTTAGCCTAGGGACTCTTAGACTAGGGGCTCTGTAAGAAGCCCAAGAAGAGCCAGAAAGCCAAGGCCCTAGGCTCCTTGTCTTCCCAGTAAGATACGTTGACTTCGACAAGAAAAATCACATAAATGTGATTGTTTCAGCTGGACTGAGGTTTCCAGATGTCCCAAGATATAAAGGGGGATTATATTTACTTATTTTAAAAAGAATTATGAAGCCAGAATGCCAGCAGGGGGTTGGGGGCTATCCAGTGTTTTGCATGGAGTGTCACATGTATGACTATCTGCCCATGACAGAAGTCTTAGGTGTGTTCTCGGTGCAAGGAGCGCCTGGTTCTCAGGGAACGTGTTTGCTCCCTTGAGGCCAAGGTGGCTGACCTGGAGAAGCACAGACAGTCAGTTAGGCACACAGAAAAGACTCTCGGGGACTTGCTAGATACGTCCCACTCTGGATCTGGCAGCCCCGCCACTGTCAGGGAGCATGAGGATCAAGGGGAAACAGGGCACTGTGCTGAGGATAAAGGGAATGTGCCCTCAGAAGGGACCTCTTCCCCAGCTGGTGAGCGGGTATCCTTTCTCCACTGTCAGGGAGCATGAGGATCAAGGGGAAACAGGGCACTGTGCTGAGGATAAAGGGAATGTGCCCTCAGAAGGGACCTCTTCCCCAGCTGGTGAGCGGGTATCCTTTCACACCAAGGAACCATCCCTGGGCAGGATGGGAGGGGGGCTCTTGGTGGTTGGTAATTCAATCCTTAGGCAGGTAGACAGCTGGGTGGTGAACCCACGTACTGACTGTATGGTGACTTGCCTGCCTGGTGCGAAGGTAGCGGACATTACGCATGTTTTAGATAGGCTGGTAGATAGTGCTGGGGAGGAGCCAGTAGTCGTGGTGCATGTCGGCACCAACGATGTGGGGAAATGCAGTCATGAGGTCCTGGAGGAGAAATTTAGGCTGCTGGGCAGGAAACTTAGGTCCAGGACCTCCAAGGTAGCCTTCTCAGAAGTGCTACCTGTTCCATGCGCAGGGCTGGAGAGACAGGCACAGATCAGGAGTCTCAATGCGTGGATGAGACGATGGTGTAGGGGGGAAGGGTTCGAGTTTGTTAGGCACTGGGATGCTTTTTGGAA